>NC_053161.1:24254186-24364186 GCF_016835505.1 Polypterus senegalus | reverse complement strand
CATTTTCCAACCCGCTGAATCCGAACATAGGGTCACGGGGGTCTGCTGGAGCCAATCGCAGCCAACACTTAGCACAAGGCAGGAATCCAATCCCGGGCAGGGTGCCAACCCACCACAGGACACACACAAACCCACCCACACACCAAGCACACACTAGGGCCAATTTAGAATCGCCAATCCACCTAACCTGCATGTCTTTGGACTGTGGGAGGAAGCCAGAGCACCCGGAGGAAACCCAGGCAGACACAGGGAGAACATGCAAACTCCATGCAGGGAGGACCCAGGAAGTGAACCCGGGTCTCATAACTGCGAGGCACCACTGTGCCACCGTGCCGCCCATAAATAATGTTTAATAGGCCTCCTAAATGTCAGTGCAAGTAGACTATACTGATACATGAATAACGACATCATCAAGGACAACACAGGCTGACTTTGTAAAATAGACATAATTGTGTTGCATAAGGTAAATCCTTTTAAATGACAGTTATATCATGTAATCTGCCATTTTGATGCATGCAAACACATTCAGCAGGGCTGAGACTAGGGCATCACACCAGTGGCAGAAGCTGCAGATTTTTTTTGATTGCTTAAAACACAATATATGTTTACATAGACATCTGCATTGTAGCAAGTCTGAAGTTCTTACATATAATTTTCATTTGCTGCCAAATGACTTCACATTGCTAATGAACATTTAACTGTTTTAGGCGTTGGAAGTATGACATTCAAAACAAAACTAGGCAATTCAAAGGGAATTTTAATTTAAATAATGCAATTAACATTTAATTATGGAATATAGAAATTCATAGACCATTAATGAGTCTGCTGATGATTGACATGCAGCCTCTTGTGCTTTCTTAATACTGGACATTTTTAAAATCTCAGTTACTGTATATGTTCCTCTAATTTGTGACTAATAAAACTATCCATAATACACCATACATCCAGTAATCTTCAAACTTAAAAATCACAGGTGCTCAATTTTAGCTTTTAAACTCTCCTCTATCTCGTTTGGACGAGAGACAGAGGAGATGATCAGTTGTCAGTGCTGCCTAAATATCATGAGAGTGCATATAATTGTGGATTGTCTAAATGCATCTTGAGTTAACAAGAAACACTTGGCATCCATGGAGCCAACTAAGCCTCAACTGTAAAATAAGGCTTATTCAAGTGAGACATATTAGACTAAGTGTTGATTTCATAAGCATAATTCGTGGAATACCTGCCATGTTTAAGAACATTTGTGGTCTGGCCTATTGATAGCCTTATTTTTTATAATAATAATAAAAAAAGATCCAGAGCTTAAGGAACTTTTATCAATAAAACTTCAATACCAGCACCAACAAAAAATTCTGAAAGGCAAGTAAAGAGGTCTTTGTACATTTGAAACTTAGGGCCCTATTTAATAAAAACTAAATCAAACTATAGTTTCCTACATATTGTAGGTAAGTGACAAGTTTTCTTTCAAATATAGTGCACGGTTTTCCGATTCTCTTCATTTTTGTCTTATCTTTTCCATTTATTCGTAATGTAAATAAACATCTTGATGTCCCACTGTGAGAATAAAGTTAATCTTGACTTTGAATTAAGCATAAGTTACAAAAAGGAGGAATGGAAATTTGAACAAACACCCAATATATTAAAATAAAAAAAGACTGCAACTCTTAATATAGATTTTTAAGCAGCAAGATGTTTAAAGCATTATTTACACTACCACTACAATCCAAGTTATAAGTATGGGTGGTGTACAAGAGGTTAAATGAAGCTGGCACATACTAGAAGTTGTGTGAGAAAGGCCACACAGCATTTATTATTAAAAAGAAACACAGCATTTATTATTAAGTTATGTTTTCCTTTCAATATTTCCTTTTCAATAATTCAGAGAAAGAGTAGCTTCTGACAGACTCTGGAAGAGTTCAAGAAACTGAGTTTTGCAAGGATAATTAAGACACAATGGTAAGTAGCAATATTTGAGGATCATCTGCTACCTAGAGACAGATCGTTTTGTGTGGCATAAACGTAAGGAAAAAACAGCAATAAATTGCATACTTTTGGAGATAAATAGGATAGCATGTGCATTATGAAAATAACTTATGAGATTTTCAGTTACTGTGTTTACTCTGACCTCAAAGAAAACTTTTAACTTCCTGTTGTACTATAAATACTATACAGTATGCACAGAAGTAAATTGATTTAGCATTTCAGTTGGACAATTTCTCTTGGAGATTGTTTACTAAAGAATAAATGACTCAACATTTAGACAGCTCTGTGACAGCTCCAGGGCAACATTATTCCAAGGGATCCAAGAATAACTAATTCTTGCAACTTAAAATGTTGTATTCCGGATTTCACCAAAGTTTTAAAACAGTGTTTCAAGTATCCTGCAGCTGACTCTGTTTGCCATTGATGGTACGTTTCACAAAATCAGTATGTCCAAACTAGGAAAATGCTCTATGAAAGGCAGACAGAAGTTGGAAAATACGACTGAGTAAAAAGAAAAGATTCCATTAACTGTTATCCAGACATTGAAACTTTTTCACTTAAAAAGTAAAGAAGTTTACAAGACCGCATCTTCCTTGATATAAAAAATAAAATTGAAAATTTTTCTATAACAACCATGATATCCTAAGGACTATGAGGTCTGTAAATTGCTAAATTTAGCAAATGCTAAATGCAAGGTGCTTTGTGAGGAAAAAATAGACACAAAACAACAGCAACACACAGAAAAGGGTAGTGTATCACACATTATTCTTGGTTTATATACATACTGCCAAAAGAAGGAAAATAAACAATAAAAATACTTCTTTTAAATAAATAAATAAAAAATAAATAACAGATACGTTAGTAAGAACAGCGGTTTGAAGGGCTTGTTTTTATAAAAGAATGGTAATAAAGGTACTATGGATCAATTCTAGGTTCCTCACATAATGTTTGTGACAAAAACACAGGGTTGAGTACTCTGCAATAGGCATGTCAAAAGAACTGATACATTCGGTGACAGTTGATACCAATGTTCCAAAAACAAACTGTACCTTTTTTTTTTTTAAAAGGTACAGCTACTACAGAATGACTATCGGTATTGGACTTGGGCATGACTGCAAGCAGACAAATTATTCCAGGAGGTAAAGTAATATGTAAGAAAAATGGGAATTAAAAACTATATATAAAATGGCTCACCACCACATGTCAAAAATAGAAACAGAGGTAATGTCTAGAATTACTTTGTTTTGTAAACAGGAGAATTTCAGCACATGACTGCAGTTAATACTCTTTTCAACCTATTATGGAGTCAGTTCACAAATAGCTTAATTTATCTTTTTGTAAGTGCAGTGATGGGACCGATCAGGTACGAGTTTTAATCTTTGAACTGGTACTGTCATGATGTTGTAAGAGGAGACAAACCAATGGTGGGATGAATCACTTATTAATACTGACCCTGGGAAGGAATTGAGGCATGACATTTATTCTAGTGCTATTAGGGATCTTTCCATTTTCTAGCCAGTTTATATTGATAGAAAAACACTGTATGCAGCATTCATATAGGACTGTGAGTGCCAAGAGAGTGAACAGCTGTAGCAAGTAAAAGTCTAGGCAAGTTTCTAAACAAAGTACTTATTTGGTTTTCCTACACCAGCAAATAAATTAACTGCTCCAATGGTTAATATCAAAATTAAATGTATTTAGTGCTTCAAAGCACTAAGTACTGTGATTATGCCAGTTAGCATAATGACATACTTCATTGCTAAATACAGAACGCTAATTTTGTGTCATTGGTTTGTATTTTGAAGCCAAACTGATGTTCATTCATATAACCTCCAAGATATGCCAAACCTAGTGAATGCACATATGTCAAATAATTGAAAAACATACTGGTAAATGTAATTCAGTCTACCAGTTAAGCTGCAGGTCCAGTTAATATTCTAATTCTGGACAGGTACACAAGCTGAGCAATAATAAAGTCTGATGAGTCATAAAGGATACTATGAAAGCAGCATAACAAAAGAGTTATACAGGAGTACTCAAATTATGGATTCATATAATGCTGCCAATATTTCTTTCACAAAGGAAATTAATGTTTGGATAATGGTTAAAAAAAAAAAAAAAGAAAGAAAATTTAACCCATTGTGATATTTAAAAATTGATTTAGTTTGACTCATCCATTACGCGTTAGTAAAGTTTTTAACCCGGTAATGATGAAAATATAAATCTTATAATAGTACAATAGTAAAATGCTAGAAAACTATCTCAGCGATTCTCTGGCAAACCAGATTTTAAAAGCATGTTGTTACAAAAACAGATTTAAGGATTTTAAAATATCCTGAATTATCTTGTAATATACTAATTCAACAACTAATTCAACAGTACAGATATAATGATTGAATTCTTATGTTTAAACAACAGTATTTTCAGTTACTGGAGAGAAAATATCAGAGAATTTGAATGTGCATATGATAAACTAAATCAGGTAGTCAATGTTGATATCATCCTTTATAAGCCATATGCTGAAATTGCCTCAAGATTATAAAATTGCCCCTATTTGTTGTTACACTGGGAGGATCCCCATGTCCACCACACATTAAAACTTAAGCTCTGCAATGTATTTTGATATTTAATGAATGCTCGTATTTTTATATTTAAATAATAGTTGGATAACGTCTTGATTAGTGAACCAGTACATTAAAGCTGCTGTTAATATAGTAGCAGCATGGTGTAGTGGTTAAGGCTTTGAACATCAATCCCTAAGGTTGTGGGTTCAAATCTTGCTACTGACACTGTGCAACCACAAGCAGTCACTTCACCTACCTGAGCTCCAACTGGTTAAAGAATAGAAATGTAACCAATTACGAATGTTGAAAGTCTCCATCAATAAAAGTGTGAGCCCAACAAGTAAATGTCTTAGTATTTATATATTTTATATTCTATTGCAGAAAAAGACACAATATTATTCATTTTAATAATGGAGTTAGTTTTAAGAAAAAGTTGTTGAATGCAATTTCTATTTTTGCTGCATAATTGAAAAGTACTGAGCATTATGAAAGTTGACTGGTATTGAAATCACTAGCAACCAAGTTACCTGGGCATTTCAAAACATACTGAAAATGAAGTATTAATTTATCAATAACCTAAACCCACTCCTATCAGATACAATGAAGCACTGACTATAATTAAGGCAGATGGAGTACAGACAGGACACTATAAAACACCAGCTAGGAATTATTCAATAAACCCTCAAACACTGCAATATACCAAAATATAAATGGTGCAAAAGTGCATGGCAAAGCATACGTCACAACACACTTGAAGCCACTAACTACATACTGTAACACCATCTTCAGAACTGCTTACTCGCCAAAAAGATTTTCAAACAAAACCGAACAGACATTAACAATTCACTAACATATACATGTACAGTATCTCACAAAAGTGAGTACACCCCTCACATTTGTGCAAAATATTTTATTATATCTTTTCATGGGACAACACTGTATCAAAGTGTCATATCTTCAGTGTACAGCTTGTATAACAGTGTAAATTTGCTGTCCCCTCAAAATAACTCAACACACAGCCATTAATGTCTAAAACGCTGGCAACAAAAGTGAGTACACCCCTAAGTGAAAAATGTACAAATTGTGCCCAAAGTGTCAATATTTTGAGTGGCCACCATTATTTTCCAGCACTGCCTTAACTCTCTTGGGCATGGAGTTCACTAGAGCTTCACAGGTTGCCACTGGAATCCTCTTCCACTCCTCCATGACGACATCATGGAGCTGGTGGATGTTAAGAGACCTTGCGCTCCTCCACCTTCCGTTTGAGGATGCCTCACAGATGCTCAACAGGGTTTAGGTCTGGAGACCTGCTTGGCCAGTCCAGCACCTTTACCCTCAGTTTCTTTAGAAAGGCAATGGTCATCTTGGAGGTGTGTTTGGGGTCATTATCATATTGGAATACTGCCCAGTTTCCGAAGGGAGAGGATCATGCTCTGCTTCAGTATGTCACAGTACATGTTGGCGTTAATGGTTCTCTCAATGAGCTGTAGCTCCCCAGTGACGACAGCACTCATGCAGCCCTAAACCATGACACTCCCACCACCATGCTTGACTGTAGGCAAGACACACTTGTCTTTGTACTCCTCACCTGGTTGCCACCACACACGCTTGACACCATCTGAACCAAACCGGTTTATCTCATCAGACCACAGGACATGACGTTTTAGACATTAATGGCTGTGTGTTGAGCTATTTTGAGTGGACAGCAAATTTACACTGTTACACAATCTGTACACTGACTACATTGTGTCGAAGTGTCATATCTTCAGTGCTGTCCCATGAAAAGAGATGATAAAATATTTACAAAAAAAGTGAAGGGTGTACTCACTTTTGTGAGATACTGTATACATAATGACAAACTGACACCATGACCAACTCTATCACTCACTCATCAGCAAAACACACTATTTTCCATTTAGGTAAAAAAAAATAAATTTACAAGGATTATACATCTAGGAGAGCAGGTATCTGCTAAGAAAGGACATGGTACTATATAAATATTTATAGCTAATCCCAAATCCACCCCCCCCCCAACCCCAGCTAAAAATGAAACACCTCAAAATCTATGACGGATTTAATTAAAAGTTGGCAATGTTATTAAAACAAAAAAGGGGAATGTCCTGCACAAAAACAGACTAGGTGGCGTTGTCCATGGATAAATCCCAAAAATACTTTGACAAATTTGATTATGTTAAAGAGTAAAAAAACAGTACCAACAGTAATTTGGTTACACTTGAAGCAGGGCAGACACTGTAGTATGCTGGCTGTGAAGTGACATGTCTATAAGCTTAACATTAGAATTACCAGAGCCTACGAAAAAACTTGTAGATCCGGCCCAACTTAAATCCATTCGCACTTCTCCGTCAGCGATATTTTGTCCTGTAAATGTGCCGATAAAAACAAGCAGCCTGCTATTCCATCCCCCCCACAGCTGCAGAATGTGCACAAACTTCTCCCAGCTCATGCCTTGATTGATAATCTGGGAGTGAAATGCTGGAGTTTTAGAGTGGAAATAATAGATTGTTATTTAGAACACATGCATGTCATGTGTGTTCCGTTTCTACAATAATCTGTGTAAACACATTGTTAAAACAGAAATGTTTTTCATATTTTAGTAATAAATGACAAAATTTACAAATAAACTATATAATGTGTGAATGTGTTTACCTTGAGCTATTTACTTACTTCCTACGGCGTAAAGTCACAAGTAGACTGCAGAGGGCATGCTCAAAAAATACGTGTAATGCCACGAAAAGTGCCTGCTGACTATTTAGTACAGAAGCAATGGTACGAGAAGGCAGTTAGACTTTTTTTTGGGGCACATAAACCGTCCAGATTTAAACACTAGCGTGGAGAGTCGCTTGCATACTGAAGAGTCTATAACTGCAGTCACTGTACTTTGTATGTAAGAGCTAGATCGAAAGCTAACCTTTATAAGTATCATAAATTACACTGGCTGTTACAGACTGGAATCAAATGTATGTTTTTATTCTAAAATAGTAAGAATAAGAGCAGCTCACTTCTCAAAACGGACTTGTCCGGGATTGAACCAGTGAAGTTTTGATTACCAGTCAACAGTTGATACCGTTGCACCACCGAAGTGGTCATAGCAAATGCGTGTCAATGTTGCACCCCAAAGAGGATTCTTTTCCTGCAGTTATATTCTTGAATAGAAGCGCACTTGTTCGGTTATATTTGTACCTTTTGTGAAAGTGTTTCTTTGATATTTGGAACTCCGGGTTCACACATTATAAACTTCATGTCTACATTTTGTCAATTTTTACTAAAACATCAAAACGTTTCTATTTTAACGATGTGTTTACATAGATCATTGTAGACACGGAACACACATGAAATGCAAGTGTTCCAAATAACGATATATTATTTATAAAAGGTGTAATTTTGCTTGACTTCTCACTCTATACAACTGACACGCAAGTAAACAGACTTGAGCTGAGAAAAGTGAGCGGAGTGGGGGGATGCGATAGCAGGCTACTTGCTCTTTGCTGCTTATCGACACATTTACAGGACAAAAAGACGCTGACGGAGAGGTGCGAAGCGATTTAAGGTGGGACGGATCTACGAGTTTTTTCGTAGGCTCTGGTAATTCTAGTGTTAAGGGGCATTTGTTTTTGGCACCGGCCAGTATGAAGGTCATCAGCCAGTAAGGTTGGGCAATGTATCGAGATATTTTCATATGAGATATAGGATGAGACAATATTGTTTATATCAAGTCTATGTTTCGTTAAAATTATTCTTGTACAGCTGCCAGTTCACCTGTGTCTTCTCCCCATTTGTGTCTCACACAACTTCACCCTGCCTCTCTCGCCTCTTTCACTCTCTGAACACAACTCACTCCTCCCTGACCGCTTGAATCGGTAAGTCCTGCAGGCAGTGACAGGATGGAGATGGATAAAGACACGAAGGAAACTATCGAAGAAGAGCTGGTTGGAAAAGGGAAAAACAATGATTCAGTTATTTGGAGATGGATCAGTTCAAAGTGTCACATGAGCAGCAGAATAATGTATTCTCTACAGAATGCTGGAAACAAGTCCCAACAAAAGCTTAAAGTGCAGTACGAAAAGTGTGTGAAAATGCGTGCTGCAGCCCAGACAGTGAAGCCTTCTCAGCCTCCTGCCCAGAAACAAACCATGTTACAAAACTCATATACCTAGGCTGTGTCTTTTGAGAGAAAAAGTGAGAAGTGGGGGAACATTACTAAAGCAGTGGCTTATCATATTACTATTTTTTTTTACGCCTTTATTCCCAGGGACGAGCATTTTTCAAAAAAAAAGAAAAAAAGTCAGGCTTCTAAAATGCACAGAAAGCAATAGTTTCTCACATAAATCAACATAAAACGTTTGATGCTGCATGCGTATGCTGTTGCTGCATGTTAGAGATCTGGCAGTGGCAGCGACTGGGCACATCAGCTGATGCCAGTACCTCACTTTCATTTCAGATCTCGATCTCCAGATCACTTGCACTAAATCATAATTCAACAAGTCAGGGTCCAATTCAATATAATAAAATATACTCAAAATGTCATCCACTGAGTATTTTGCTCTACACATTCCCTTCACTCTCTCGCCCAATGTTGATGCCATTCTAAATGTTGTTTATTCTATGCTACTCACACACATGCAGGGATTCGATGTCAACGAGTCTAACAGACCACAAAGCAAAGAGGGTCTACCTTTAATTTAATGGTGAATTTTATCAACATTTGTAGCTTTTTTTCACCCTCTGCCCACCCTAAAAGAGTAAAGGAAAAAGTTTTATAGAACCACTTACAGAGCTAAATATGCCTATTGACCACATGTTTAAGCTTATACAGCTACCACTTACGAAATTAAAACTTAGTTACATAAACCACCAGCTCAATTGGAGTATGTGCGTGCGTGTGTGTGTGTGTGTGTGTGTGTGTTAGACTGAGGATTGTGACACTGAATGAGAGCGCCAGCTGAGAAAAGATAGGAAAGGGAAGGGGAGAGTTTGCTGTGTACAGCGCATGGCTGCACCCGTCACATATGAGGCGCAATGGGTGATGCCTTGGCACCATGCAACTCTGTGTGGAGCTGCGTGAAGGTTTTTATGGCAGCTGGAGAGCCAAATCTGCCACAAATCCCCAAGTTTTCCTTGCAAGTGGGATGGCCACTTGCAGGGCCAGATGCAGGTTAAAATCATAACTAGGACAAAGCAGTTGCGGTTAATGGTCTAGCTCAAGTACCCAAGGAAGAGTTTCAGCGGTTGCAGGATTCAAACCAGCAACTGCCAGCAAATCCTTACCACCAGAGCCACTACTCCGCTTAAGAAGAGACAGGGATGCATTTTAAATTCAGAAGTGTGAGCTTGAAAAGGTCCAAAAAATATACATCTGTTTCACTCATTTGCTGGTAATTTTACTAAAATAGTTTAACTAAAACCATTTGTAGGTTATATCATTACTAAACACAGATGGATCTTAATTTGCCTTTGAGTGATCTGCCTCTTAACATAAAAAGGAAAGTGATTTTAAAAAATGTTTTTATTTTGTGTGTCACAGGACATGCTATGGATGATGCCCACATCACCCAGGCCATTTCTCTATGTAAGAAAGTTGTCACTTGTTTTGCCAGTTGTTACGTTTTATTATTTGCACAAAGTCGTAGATGTTTGTACAGGACTATACACAGGAGGAAGCACTATGCTAAAGAAAGAACACTCTACTTCAGTGGAGACCCATTTTTTAAAGAGCAAGTCAGCTGTTTGTTATTTTTGCTCTGTATCTTTTCTGTTTACATTTTATTAATTGTACAGCTGCGAGTCTGTTGTTATGCAGGAAAAGAACGTTATTTTATTCAAGGAGCATTATTATTTAATATATACCGATAGTTTATTTCTGCATCATTTCTCATGTACATCTTCAGCCACATGTTAAGAAAAGTGCCTCTGTGACATTTGAGAAATGTGGCTTTGACTCAGAACGGTCTTTTTGATATTACATTATGGGAAGAAAAAATAACTAGATATACACAATATATCGCCATTCAGCTAAAAAATATTAAGATATGATTTGCTCATTTTTACCCATCCCTAGTAGCCAGGAAACCTCTGCCTATGCAACTAAAGACCACTGAAAGAAACTGAAGGCCAAGCTAACTGATCTCCAAGCAAGCAATGACATTCACAGGAGAGAACTCCATCTGGCTATGTTAAGAGATAAAAGTCTTAAAAACAAGAGCTACAGCTATCTGGAGGAGTTGTAAGTGTAAATGAGTAGCAAACATGACTGAAAGGAGCAAAAGTGCACAAGTCACAATTGGGAGAAGGCGTGCTTTGGGACCAAATTAAACACCACAACAGCAGTAATGGCATTCTTCATGGCCATAACTATGGAGAAGTGGTAGTTGGGAATGTAAATATTTAAAACTTATTTCTTCACTTACTGTAACATTGCTTAAAAGACTATTCCCTTTTTAAAATCTTTATTATAAAGAGGAACAAATCTGCCTTTAATTTTTTTATATTTCCACAACCCATACTGTCCTTCATTCTGCTCTATCCACACAGAGGTTACTACAATAGGTATATAATTGTACTGTGTACACAAGATATTAAGTCCGAAATAATCTTGTTACACTATATATCAAAGCAGTGGCTTACTTTTTTTTAAAATGGTAGTACCACTGTCCTCCTGCATGCACATTATACATCGTAAGCTCACAATACCAATCAACACTTATTAAGTACTTTTGAGGCAAGTCGTTTACAAGTGTGATAAGGGAAAATAAATAAATAAATAATTGGACAAGGTAAAACAAGTAGCTATAAAAAATATACTCCTCTTTAGATATTTCACTTTTATTATTTTATCATATAGATACCTTCACTGGAATACAAATACAAAAAAATTATTCTCTAAATGCAACCAGCGCTTATTTCTCCTCCATAAACTCAAACTATTTAAAGTAGACAAGGACCTCATGTTGTCCTTTTATCACAGTATGATCCAGTCTGTGATCCCTTTCAGTTTCATTGCCTGGTTTAATAGTCTGACAAACCAAAATTCAAAAAAGCTTCAGCAGATTATGAAGTATGCAGCTAAAGTTATTGGGGCTGATGTAGATGATTTGACTAGTTAGTGTGTGTCAGAGTGCAATGTTAAAGAAAACAAAAAACTGGAAATCTTTTCAACGGATGACAGACATCCATTACATGTAGAACTAAACTTCAGTAAATCAGAGAGGCTAGTTGCTTTGAAAACCCCCACAAATCGCTTCAGAAACTCCTTTCTTCCTAAAGCCATATGACTTTTCAATAAGAAATATCGTAATGATTATGTTTTTGATATATACAGTGGTGTGAAAAACTATTTGCCCCCTTCCTGATTTCTTATTCTTTTGCATGTTTGTCACACAAAATGTTTCTGATCATCAAACAAATTTAACCATTAGTCAAATATAACACAAGTAAACACAAACTGCAGTTTTTAAATGATGGTTTTTATTATTTAGGGAGAAAAAAAAATCCAACCATGGCCCTGTGTGAAAAAGTAATTGCCCCCTGAACCTAATAACTGGTTGGGCCACCCTTCGCAGCAATAACTGCAACCAAGCGTTTGCGATAACTTGCAATGAGTCTTTTACAGCGCTCTGGAGGAATTTTGGCCCACTCATCTTTGCAGAATTGTTGTAATTCAGCTTTATTTGAGGGTTTTCTAGCATGAACCGCCTTTTTAAGGTCATGCCATAGCATCTCAATTGGATTCAGGTCAGGACTTTGACTAGGCCACTCCAAAGCCTTCATTTTGTTTTTCTTCAGCCATTCAGAGGTGGATTTGCTGGTGTGTTTTGGGTCATTGTCCTGTTGCAGCACCCAAGATCACTTCAGCTTGAGTTGATGAACAGATGGCCGGACATTCTCCTTCAGGATTTTTTGGTAGACAGTAGAATTCATGGTTCCATCTATCACAGCAAGCCTTCCAGGTCCTGAAGCAGCAAAACAAACCCAGACCATCACACTACCACCACCATATTTTACTGTTGGTATGATGTTCTTTTTCTGAAATGCTGTGTTCCTTTTACGCCAGATGTAACGGGACATTTGCCTTCCAAAAAGTTCAACTTTTGTCTCATAAGTCCATAAGGTATTTTCCCAAAAGTCTTGGCAATCATTGAGATGTTTCTTAGCAAAATTGAGATGAGCCCTAATGTTCTTTTTGCATAACAGTGGTTTGCATCTTGGAAATCTGCCATGCAGGCCGTTTTTGCCAAGTCTCTTTCTTATGGTGGAGTCGTGAACACTGACCTTAATTGAGGCAAGTGAGGCCTGCAGTTCTTTAGACATTGTCCTGGGGTCTTTTGTGACCTCTCGGATGAGTCGCCTCTGCACTCTTGGGGTAATTTTGGTCGGCCGGCCACTCCTGGGAAGGTTCACCACTGTTCCATGTTTTTGCCATTTGTGGATAATGGCTCTCACTGTAGTTCGCTGGAGTCCCAAAGCTTTAGAAATGGCTTTATAACCTTTACCAGACTGATAGATCTCAATTACTTCTGTTCTCATTTGTTCCTGAATTTCTTTGAATCTTGGCATGATGTCTAGCTTTTGAGGTGCTTTTGGTCTACTTCTCTGTGTCAGGCAGCTCCTATTTAAGTGATTTCTGATTGAAACAGGTGTGGCAGTAATCAGGTCTGGGGGTGGCTTCGGAAATTGAACTCAGGTGTGATACATCACAGTTAGGTTATTTTTTAACAAGGGGGCAATTACTTTTTCACACAGGGCCATGTAGGTTTGGATTTTGTTCTCCTAAATAATAAAACCATCATTTAAAAACTGCATTTTGTGTTTACTTGTGTTATATTTGGCTAATGGTTAAATGTGTTTGATGATCAGAAACATTTTGTGTGACAAACATGCAAAAGAATAAGAAATCAGGAAGGGGGCAAATAGTTTTTCACACCACTGTACCCTGTAACTTTTTTTTTTTTTGGTGTAAATAGGTATTATCTGTCTTACCGTAACCTTTATTGTTTGTTTGTCTTGTTTTATTTCATTCTGTCTGTTATTAGATGCAACTGAGAAGGCAAATTTCATGTTTTCTTGTGTAAACATGACTAAATAAAGAAACCTTAAACCTGACATATTTAACTGGTATTTTATTACATTTACCAAAATAAAATATTTTAAACCAATGTGAAAAAAAATCTACTCTCAAACTAATAACTCTAGTTCTCAAGTCCTTACACTGGCTCCCAGTTAAACTTAGGGCTGATTTTGAAATCCTCCTTTTAACTTAAAGCCTTAAATGGCCAAGGCCCTGCTTGCTTATCTGAAATTATTACATACAAACCAGAGAAAACATTGAGATTTCAAGATGCCAGCGTAGTTAAGATTCTAAGTATTAATAAAATAGTGAGAAGCCAAGCTTTCATCTACAGGGCCCTGAAATTGCAGAATGGTCTAACTGCTATTGCTAGAGATGTTGATTCAGTCTCAGCTTTTAAATCCAGACTGAAGGCTCACTACTTTACTCTACCAAATTGCAGCATGCACACCAGTCAGCAGTTCTAGTCAGGGTATGCTAGTTATCTTTACATAAATACATGTATCATAATAATTTTAAACCGTCAGTAACTCTTCTCTTTGTACCACTGCCCTACCACCAGGCTGATCTCCGAAGATAAAAATTCTCACAGAACAGAGCATTGTAATCACTGGATGGAAAGATTCATAGAATACCAACAAGGACGTAAGGTGGCCAGTTGGCCAAGGTCTCCTGTGCTGTGACATTGTTTTTGACACTCTCTTTTACAATTTTAATCTCCTCTGGCCATAGTTCATCAGTTAACTAATGAACTGATATTATTGTTTTCCCATTTATGTTTATTCAGTTTCTACTTTGTTCTCTATGTGTTTGAACATACCTGTATATCAGTGAAACTAGTAGTCTTTCAAACAGAGGAAGCACATTTTAGGCCTACATCTTAAAACTAGTCAATTACAGCATCATGTTATTTAAATTTAAGTTCCGCCCTCCTTTTGTTTTGTAGAAAGTGGTCTGTGAGTCTGCCACACCAACTGGGAGACATCTTCTTGACGCTATGAAGTTCTGTTAATTATATTTAGAATACTTATATTCTCAACCAGTCTGTTAATACAATAGATATCCAAATTTATGCAGACATCCCTCCAAATTATAGAGCACAGGTGTTTCAGCCACATCCACTGTTAACAGGTGCATAAAATCAAACACACAAGCCATGCAATCTCCAATGAGATCGGTTCCTTTAAACGAGGCACTTTCATTGGATCCACCTTTGCCAGAACTCACTATGAAATATTTCTGCTCTGTTAGGTCCACCCCAGTCAACTGAAGTGGAAGCATCTAGGACCAATAATGGCTCAGCCATGAAGTGCCAGACTACACAAACTCACAGACTGGAGTCACCAAATGTGAAAGCGCATAGAGAGTAATAATCATCTCTTCTCTTTGCATCACTTACAACCAGGTTCCAAACTGCCACTTTAAGCAACATCAGCACAAGAACTATGTATCTAGAGCTTCAAGAAATGGGTTTACAAAGCCAAACACCTGCACAAAAGCCTAAGATCACCAAGAACAATGCCAATCATCAGCTGGAGTAGTGTAAAGAACTCAGCCATTGGAATCTGGAGCAGTGGAAATACGCTTTCTGGAGTGAAGAATCACACTTCACTATCTGGCGGTCTGATAGTTGAATCTGGGTTTGGAGAGTACTACTTTATGGACTGCATGGTGCCTACATTAAGGTTTGATAGAGGAGAGATAATGGTCTGAAGCTGTTTTTCTGGGCTGGGTCTATGCCCCTTGGTTTGAGGAAAGGGTACCATTAACACTATAGCATACAAAGAAATTGTGCACTTACAACTTTATGGCAACAGTTTGGGGAAGACCCTTTCTGTTCCAGCATAACTGTGCCCCTGTACACTAAGCCAGGTCCATGAAGACGTGGTATTAAAGGTAAAATTCCGTTATAACAAATATCTTTACAACACAATTTTCATTACAACAAAGTATTTTTATGGTCCCAACGGTTTCCCCATATGACACAAGTCTATAGAAATCTTGTTACTATAACGAAGTGCCCAAAAGATCTTGAAATGCCTGAATGAATCATCCGCAGAGCAGCTAGTTCTGTGGCCACAGCTCAGTTGTGCACAAGGATCCCCAAACAGAAACACTAATTTTTTTTTTCTTCGAACTTTCCTCGTACTGTTTTTTTTTTTGCCGTTTGTTTCCTGCGGTTTTCAGTGATACCTTTGGCTTATTGCTCGTCAACATTTAATAAAACATTCATTGGAATTTAACTCATTGTCACCCTTCTATAGAAATGGCAGACACAAAAAAATGACAACAGTTCATATTAGGAAAAAAAACTTTACATTTTTGCAGCTCTCAATTGAGGCAAAAAAAAAAATAAAAAAGTTGCCAGTGAATTCTGAATTTTGCCATTGACGCTGTCAACTTTCTTGAAAGACCGAGCAAAAAAAGAAAAAAAAATCTCTGGATGCAAACGTATGTGAACTGCTGCATTTGAAGACGTCGAAAAGGCAGTTTTTATGTGGTTCAGTGATGCTCAATCAAGAAACATTCCTATTAATGCAGCACTCATTCAAGAAAATGTGAGGTTTGTAAACTCTCTTGGTACCTCCCCCTAACTGGACGACACGCCGAAGAGCGTCGCGAAGTCCGATCTCCGCGTCTATGGAAGACTGTTTATCTGTTGCTGGGGCAACAGCTGGCTCAAACAGAGAAAATGTTTTATTGCTTTAAAAGCATGTTCAATTTCATCTGAAGAGGTACGAAGTAAGGAACCAAAATAATTAAATAAATAAAATCACTCCTTGCTCAATGGATACTTTCCATATTTAGTTATGATGGATATAAATAAGTCAAAGCCAAAGCCTTCCTTGTTATAGAACATATCAAACTACTTTATGTTTAACAATCTGAATTCATAGAGGTTCCTCTTCCAAACATGAAAATATGAAACTGTTCACTGTTTTGTCTTTGTTATTGGAGACACAAAGTGAACACAGAAACAAAACTGAGATATGAGCCAAAATGTGAACCTTGTGAACTGCTATACCGCTGTAAGCTACTCTTTTCTTTGCAATATGGAGGTATAGCTTCAAGTTTAAATCAGACTTCCAGTCTACAGCTCAAACATCTCAGCTTGGGATTTAAAATTTTTTTTTTTTATTGTTTTTTTTTAACTTTGCACATGAAGTCTATACAATATTCTGAGGTACTGTACATAATATTATTAACTAGGCATAAAACTACCAGTTATACTGCATGGTGTTTGGTCATTAGGAGCCTTTTAGGAGAAACAGAGAAACATCCAACAAGTTTTTTTTTTTTTTTTTTTTAAATGGGCCTTTACTGAAAGTCTTACACAAAAGATCTATCTATCCAAACAGTATCAGAATAAGTTTGGTCAGATGCTACTGAAAATTATTTTTTTAATGTATTTTTAGAGTGTTTAATATTGAGTGCATTGTTTTTATTTATACTTAAGGTATAAGAATAACACAGTATTCCGGTATGGCTCCATGGACAAGTTTAATTTTTGGGACTAAGTTAGCAGATTTGAAGTCTGAATAACTGCATAGTTCACCATTTTATATATGTAGATAGAATATTAATTCAAACAAACCTTATTTCTTTGTCCAGGAAGCCCTGCCTTTTTGTTTTTTTGGCAGATAACAGACGTACCTAAAAGAAAGAGTTATTGTCATATTTGTCCTGCATAACAATAGAAATGTTTTCTTATTTTCTATAAATAGTTAATGTTTCCATTTAAAATAAGTTATTAACTACACAAAAAAATACATGTGCATGTGGAAAATTAATTAAAATAAATAGGGAGCCCCTTATCTATCACAGCATCAAAGCATTTATTTTGTTGCATGACTGAGTAACTAAGGAAACCCATCTGTAGTTTTCTGACTCAAACAGACCATCACCATAAACTTAAACACTGCATCTCCAAACTACATCTGTGGTCAAATAATACAGTAAGATTAGATAAGAACAAATTAGCAACTACCTGGATGCCAGAATGTGCCTATTTTGAAGGACGGCACAAAAAAAATTGTGTTTTCACAACTTTTTTAGAAAAACTTTAAACAAATGCACTTACTTGATTTAAAATCAAGTGGCTCTTGCAGTCTTCGCCTAAAAATATAAAGATAATTATTTAAAAATAATACAGTGATATGTTTAAACCTTTATTTGCTTATTTGTCCATTATTAATGTAGTTTTAGATAACCTAGAGCAACATGTTTTTATTAAAACTAGTTTCACAATAGGCTATTTTTACCTTAAAGTTATATTGCTTACTATGCCAGCTAATTAAACATTTATACCTTTATCAAAGCTTTAAAGTCTTTTATCATTTCCTTCCATTTTCTTTATAATTCTCTTTTTTTGTAAAAATCTGTTCCTTTAATTGGATCTAAATACTGGCAAATGAAAAAGCAGGACAGACAGAGGTGCAAATGATACTGAATACAAATTAGAATCAGTCACATCAGCATCATATGTGACCTCACTGATAGTTTAACATGAAGACTTATTAATTTCTCTTGGGATACATGTATAAAATAGCATAGGATTATAATAAAAAAAAAAATCTGCATCAAATTTAACAGATGCAGAAAAACAAAATCAAAGAAAAGCATCCATTACATTTTCATTGCTTGCCCAGTTATAAATAGTAAAAATGATAAACAAAATATGGCTCAAAAACAAAATATAATGGATTTTCATAAAAAAAATAGTATCATAAGAGTAGCGACATTATGGCACAAGATAATGGATTTGATTAATATAAGAACTTACTACAAAGAAATAACACTATGAATAACAAATTATAATATTATGAATAATAAATGAAATAACACTAAAAAAAGACAGTACAATGACTTAGAAGTTACAAAAAGCAACTCCTGATAATGAAAAGGAAGATTGTTAAAAAGGATATCAGTTCACAGAAGAAATTTATAACATACGCAAGTCTTTTTTCTAAAAAATGAGTTTAGAAGGAAACTGCTTAGAAATCTTCCAGGATCCAGAAAGAATGAAATGTAGGAATAGTGGTCATAAGCCTCAAAATTGAGGACTGCTAATTATGTTACAGTACTGATCATTTAAGAACACATATTGCTTAAAAAGAAAATATCTATGTACATGCAAATTCCTCTCACATTGTATTCAAGACTACAATAATAAAAAAGGCAAATAGACGTTTCATTATTTCTATAACAACTGAATATTTTGTTACCAATGCAGTCTCTGTTTATAATTTAATATCTGGAAAGGATAGATGCATTCACAGCAAGCAACTGACTAGTGCACTGTGAATTCCTTATGATTTTAGATGAACTTGCAAGAATTGGAATGATCATACAAGGGCATACATTGACTGGTATGTTTGAAGTGCAGCAGAAGACGGGGCTAAAAACAAAACATAATAGAGTAACAGATGCCTCAGCAAAACCATCCATGAATAAGCACCTATAAACATTTCTATTCAACATCAGTTTTGTTAGCTTGAATATAATCAATTTAAATAAATGATCATATATTTATGCATGTACTTGTGCATATAAATTCTAAGACAGAAAATACACTTATTATGGAGCTTCGTGTAAAATTCTAAATATACCATCTTTCCTCTCCATTTAAAAAAAAAGCTGTTTGGATGACTTTATGCCATCCATCCATCCATCCATTCTCTTCCGCTTATCCGAGGTCGGGTCGCGGGGCAGCAGCTTAAGCAGAGAGGCCCAGACTTCCCTCTCCCCGCCACTTCTTCCAGCTCTTCCGGGAGAATCCCAAGCGTTCCCAGGCCAGCCGGGAGACATAGTCCTTCCAGCGTGTCCTGGGTCTTCCCGGGCCTCCTCCCGTTGGGCGTGCCGAACACCTCACCAGGGAGGCGTCCAGGAGGCATCCTGATCAGATGCCCGAGCCACCTCATCTGACTCCTCTCGATGCGGAGGAGCAGCGGCTCTACTCTGAGCCCCTCCCGGATGACTGAGCTTCTCACCCTATCTTTAAGGGAAAGCCCAGACACCCTGCGGAGGAAACTCATTTCAGCCGCTTGTATTCGCGATCTCGTTCTTTCGGTCACTACCCATAGCTCATGACCATAGGTGAGGGTAGGAAGGTAGATCGACTGGTAAATTGAGAGCTTTGCCTTACGGCTCAGCTCCTTTTTCACCACGACAGACCGATGCAGAGCCCGCATCACTGCGGATGCCGCACCGATCCGCCTGTCGATCTCACGCTCCATTCTTCCCTCACTCGTGAACAAGACCCCGAGATACTTGAACTCCTCCACTTGGGGCAGGATCTCTCCCCCAACCCTGAGAGGGCGCTCCACCCTTTTCCGGCTGAGGACCATGCTCTCGGATTTGGAGGTGCTGATTCTCATCCCAGCCGCTTCACACTCAGCTGCGAACCGATCCAGAGAGAGCTGAAGATCACGGCCTGATGAAGCAAACAGGACAACATCATCTGCAAAAAGCAGTGACCCAATCCTGAGTCCACCAAACCGGACCCCTTCAACACCCTGGCTGCGCCTAGAAATTCTGTCCATAAAAGTTATGAACAGAATCGGTGACAAAGGGCAGCCCTGGCGGAGTCCAGGCAGCCAGGGCTGCCCTTTGACTTTATGCCTTTTCCTTTAAAGCTCCAAATGTAAAATTATTCACTAAAAATTGCGTATACTTGAATTATTTTAACAGAATTAGTTATTGGATTAATAATCGTCAGTGATGGCCCGAATTATTTTTGAAGGAAACAACATAGTTTTCATATAACAATAAAAAGCTTTGTGCAGGTCTAGTGACTTAGGATGAGCAAACCACACTGAATTTGTTCAGCGAAATCATGAAAAGTTTGGAAACTTTGCCGAACTCTGTGTAATGCATTGAATTGAAACGAGGAGGAGAAACTGATCTAATTTTGAGTGGATGACAATGGTGCCATGATCTTTTTTTTGTGTCCTTGATGGCTAAGGATATGTCTGGCAACCATGCTGAGCTTTGAGGCAGCCATGCTAACCACTGTGTCACTGAGCCTCCCAAAGATGAAATTAATAGAATTAAAATGTTAGAGCAGGAAAATTTATTGTAGAAGCAGAGTTATGCATGAAGTTAGTCTGTGAGTACTTCAGGCCTGTGCGGACCATCTTTGTGTTATCCTCTACTATGTGTTCAGTTAGTAAGACACTCCAGAAACTGCTACTGCTGTAGAAAACGCCCTGCACTGTTCTAGGTCCAAAGAAGATTATTTATGTAATGACCACATGCTCCACATCACAAAGACCTTCAGATTCTTCTTGAAGAATGTAATTATAAAAATGTAATTATATATCTGTTCCATTAATCTTATTCCCATCTGGACAAAGCTGGCAGCATTGTCAGTATTGTGTTTTTTGATTTCTTCAGTGTCTTCAATATCATCCTGCCACCCTATTTAAGGAATAAGCTCAGAGTTGGTGGCAGACATGGCACTCCAGCCACCATAAAAAACTTCACACTGGTTCCATTTCATTTGAACTAGTGTGGTGCTGAGGTGCCACTGTTGCATGGCTGCACTCGGTTCTTAATCTGGGATCCCGAGTTGTTTTGTCATGTGGTGGGTGTAGCAATGCGCTGCATCAGTGCCTGTTCCTAACCTCTCTCTCTCTCTCTGATATATGCAGGTGTCCTTATGGTGTCCCAGATAATGGTAGAATGCAGCTTGTGAGAAGACTGTGTTTGTGATGCAGACCTCACTGCACAACCTTGTCTCTGTGATTTCAAACAAGAATAGATTTTGTCCAAAAAAAAAAAAAAAATTGTAGTCAACAGTTAGAAAAAATATGTAGGTCTTTTAAAGACAGAAAATCCAGAGTGGTGTGTCATTCTTGAAGCTGCTGTGTTGATCTATTTTTTGAAGACACGCTAAAGGCTCGCCAAACTATCTGTGCTGATGTGTTGCACTATTTCTTCAATCAAAAACATAGAAATGTGTTGTAAATAGTAATACATTTTCCGTTATTAAAATTATTGCACAGTCTCCAGTGTTCAGGCATCAGGCTCCTTCAAAGTTTATTTTTTATCTGTACGTGGCTAATTATTATGCATGCATAGGACACGTGCTTCCTTCTCTTATGTTGACGTGGAATGTCAACCTGCATGTTTGGCTACAAGCACAGATAACTCATCTCACAGAGTCTGTAATGCATTATATACTTCCCCCGGTCCTCCATCAATGTTGGTTATAACAGTTTTGGCTGAATTATCAATAAATAATTTGACAAACAAGGGCGAACGGGGCAAATTTGCTGCAAATAACACATTGGTAAAATTTGTTGATCAATAGTTCTGAATATATCAGTAAAAAACTCTCACTCCTCTTAGTCTGTGCTGAAGCAGGTGCAAGCTTCTACTGCAACCAAATGACAAACTAAAAGACTGAGTTGTGCGTTTATACTGAAGTTTATATGTAATAAGACTGTTTTGTAATTTCTCAGTCTAGACATAAGCCTGAAGAAGTGTACAAAATGAGATTTAATCTTTTAGGATGTATTGCTATACCCATCAATTTATTCTGAACTCACTTAGCTCCTTCAGGTATACTAGGTGGCCTGGGCTAAAGTGGCACGCCAAAGCATAAACGAAAGTCAATCCACTGTAAACACTCACCTACACCTGTACTAACAGAGGCAAGGTGAATTTACAGGCTCCAATTATCCAAATTATAGGCTTGAAGAAAGTACATTGTGGTGCTGTGATACAGCAATGGTAACCACTCTTGCCACATTACTTCACCTCTAAATACTAACCAAATTATACTAACAATCAATTATCTAAAAAGTTTTAACATGGGAGAGTAATAAACATTTATAGTTTGGGGGACCATGAAGTACACATATTGCCAGATAAATTTAAATCTTTTCCTTTTTTTGCCAACTCATGCTGGCACTAATAAGGCAACTGAAGTTGAATAAAACCGAGTTCATATAATGCTCATCAAAAATAAAACATTCTTCTGCTAGGGAGGCCTTTACAATCAGAAAATTAAAAAAAATATATTGGAAGCCACTTTCAGAGATTAGTCTGAAAATTTTTGATTATTATTAAACAGTTTGTCAATGGTCATTTATTTCTCCTTTGTACTGAAAAGAATCCTTGAACAGAACTACAAAAATATATGAGGACATCTCTTCTATCCAACCATCATGTAAATGTCCTAAATTCTGCATGAAAATACTAGCAAATGACAATATCTTGCTAATAAGGGAACAAGAGATCTCTGAACATCACTGGAGTCAGGAGAGAACATGTCTAAACCAGTCTATAAATTAGTGCTCTGGTTAGTGTATAAGAAAAAACAGGGAAAACAAAATACAGTCCAAAAATTACAATTTGATTAAGCGATTATTTAAAGGGAATTTTTATTATGTTTTTCTAAACAATAAAGAAGGGCCACCGATTGTGAATATAACCTCTGACACTGCTGCAAATATGAAATGGATTAAGAAGGTTTAAAAATACACATACGTTATCAAGTCTGTTCACTGAATTGGAATGCAAGATGTTGCTCTGATATCATTTATGGTACATTCATTTAAGTGGTCCATGTAAGTACTCTGAAAGAAAAATATTACTAACTTAATTCTCCTGTTACAGGACATACCCATGTGTAATCAAACCAAAATGATTTTCAGTTACTGAATTAATGTAGCAACCACAATCAGATGTGCCAATACAAAATAGGCATACTATTTTTAAATCCCCCTAATATTTTGGATAGTGTAAAATTTATGCAAGATCCTCTCGTAGTTGAAAAAGACTACAAAAAAAAAAAAAAAATCACAACTAAAATAAGATTCAAAACATTCATGAAAGTGTTTAGAGTGTTTATAGCCATGTCACCACTGAAGAGAGTAAGCTCTATTATACAGAGAAACTAAACGTTAAACTTATAGGTAGTGATTGCATAGTGCTTGCCAGTATTTAATATTGTAAAAGTGACTTGACATAGCCTAATAGAAAGACTTTCAAAAGCACTTTATAAGTCACTGCTTGAATGATGCATTTTTATTTTAATTTGTTGCGTTGTATAAACAGCAATTCAAATTTTCTAACTTTTTCAGATTTTTCTATACACTACTTTGCACAAATATTTTACCTAATTTTTCAGTTTACCAGTGTAGAATCCTGTGCCTCACCTACCAGCTGAAAAATATATTACAAGTGGGCAGATGAAAGGGACTAAGCAACAGCATCTGCTCTTACCATAACTGCTTCCATTGTGCCACCAGCTATGTATATAAACACAACCGTATATTAATGAAATCAATAACATAGGACAATCTTTGCAGTATCATGGGCTTTTAATTATCAGGGTTATTAATTCAGATCTTACCTTGAAGTTTCATTTGTAAACTTAATTATTTTTTTCTTGCAGCTGTATTCCACTTCAACTTGATTTAATTTTTTCTTAACTGGAATCTGAAACATATGAAACAAGTCTTCAAAAACTTTTTCCCCCCCAAAAAAATTCAACATACAATATGCATACTTAACATTTATTAATTTGATCAATTCTAAGTCTCATCAGCTAAATACATGTATAAGTCAGATTCAAGGAATAATAGCAAGATTGCAATGAACCATTTTAAAAGACATGCTTTTGGAATATTTAAACATATTATATTAATACTGTGCATTATATGGTTATCGTATTCTGTGTCCATCTAGGGAAATTTATAAATATTTCAGCAAATGAACCAGTTTTGTTTTAAAATATACACTTTAGGATAAAAATTTAAGTGAGATAAGAAATGAAGGGATTGTGTTAAAAAAATGCTTTCATTGCCTCACATTTTAATGCAATCTTTTTGTTCAACCCACTGAATTAAAGCTGAAAGTCTGCACTTCAACTGCATCTGAGTTGTTTCATTTAAAATTCATTATGGTAATGTACAGAACCAAAATTAGAAAAAAGTTGTCTCTGTCCAAATATTTATAGACCTAACTGTATGTGAACTGTCTAATAAGTATGCCTACCACATTTTTAACCAGATTGGTGACTGAATATAAAGTTGAAGAGAAAAAAAGAAGCTGCAATGTCTTGTGATGTATTGTTTGTCATCAATGTGAGTGAGTAACTAAGAAAAAAAAATGGCATACCTTTTCAGTTAAAGAGAGATGAATAGAAGAAAGCTGAAGCTACTACAGCAGTAACTGAGTGTTAAAATCATTAGCATTTTGACGTATAATATGTACAAAATTAACCAATAGATGTCACGTGTTAAAAAATTAATTTTACACTGAAATGTATACAGTGGTACCTTGAGAAACTAGTTTAATTCATTCCGTGACCAAGCTCGTAAGTCAAAATGCTCGTATCTCAAATCAATTTTCCCCACTGAAATTAATTGAAATGAGATTAATTCGTGCCAGCCCCCAAAAAACCACCCCAATTTTTTGTTAAATGTTTTCAACATAAAATGTATTTATAATGAACAAATATTGTATACAAACAAAATACAACCTAATACATAAAAGGGAATCTAAAGAAATAAACAGATGTTGGCGAAGCCAATTAGCGTATTGTAATGTTTTTTTTTGTTCACTTCACTTTTGCTTAACTTAATTTTCTTCTTCACTAGTTTTTTTCTTTTTTGCCATGCTTTCGTCACTTTCATTCTCAAGGCGTTTCAATAGAAACCTATCCAAGGAGCTCAGTTTAGTCCTCCCCTTTAGAATGTTTCTGAAACGAGCTAGGCAAGTGGCATTAAATAGCGCAGCTGCACGATCATTTGCAACTTTTTCAGGGTGTTTCTTTTCTTTAAAGTTCGAAACTTTTTCCCACATTGCAAACACTTCCTTTATCTCAGTTTACAAGATAACCTCCTCCGCGATACCGATCTCCTGCAGGACTGTCAACTTCTCCGTCGTCGGTTCCACAGAATGTGCGGCGACAAGCTCTTTGATGGCTCGTAGTTCGTATTTTGGCTTGTAACTCAAGGCAAAAAAATCGACCTAGTGACGGCTCGTATCTCAAGGTACCACTGTATGTACAGTGCATCCGGAAAGTATTCACAGCGCATCACTTTTTCCACATTTTGTTATGTTACAGCCTTACTCCAAAATGGATTAAATTCATTTTTTCACCCCATAATGACAATGTGAAAAATGTTTACTTGAGGTTTTTGCAAATTTATTAAAAATAAAAAAACTGAGAAAACATGAACATAAGTATTTACAGCCTTTGCCATGAAGCTCAAAATTGAACTCGGGTGCATGCCGTTTCCCCTGATCATCCTTGAAATGTTTTTTGCAGCTTAATTGGAGTCCAACTGTGGTAAATTCAGTTTATTGGACATGATTTGGAAAGGCACACACCTGTATATAAGGTCCCACAGTTGACAGTTCATGTCAGAGTGCAAACCAAGCATGAAGTCAAAGGAATTGTCTGTAGACCTCCGAGACAGGATTGTCTCGAGGCACAAATCAGGGGAAGGTTACAGAAAAATTTCTGCTACTTTGAAGGTCCCAATGAGCACAGCGGCCTCCACCAGCCGTAAGTGGAAGAATTTCGAAACAACCAGGACTCTTCCTAGAGCTGGCCGGCCATCTAAACTTAGCGATCGGTGGAGAAGGGCCTTAGTCAGGGAGGTGACCAAGAACCCGATGGTCACTCTGTCAGAGCTCCAGAGGTCCTCTGTGGAGAGAGGAGAACCTTCCAGAAGGACACCCATCTCTGCAGCAATCCACCAATCAGGCCTGTATTCAGCCACTCCTTAGTAAAAGGCACCTGAAGGACTCTCAGACCATGAGAAACAAAATTCTCTGGTCTGATGTGACAAAGATTGAACTCTTTGGTGTGAATGCCAGGCGTCATGTTTGGAGGAAACCAGGCACCGGCTCATCACCAGGCCAATACCATCCCTACAGTGAAGCATGGTGGCGGCAGCATCATGCTGTGAGGATGTTTTTCAGCGGCAGGACCTGGGAGACTAATCAGGATAAAGGGAAAGATGACTGCAGCAATGTACAGAGACATGCTGGATGAAAACCTGCTCCAGAGCGCTCTTGACCTCAGACTGGGGCGACGGTTCATCTTTCAGTAGGATAACGACCCTAAGCACACAGCCAAGATATCAAAGGAGTGGCTCCAGGACAACTCTGTGAATGTCCTTGAGTGGCCCACGCAGAGCCCAGACTTGAATCCGATTGAACATCTCTGGAGAGATCTAAAAACGGCTGTGCACCGACGCTTCCCATCCAACCTGATGGAGCTTGAGAGGTGCTGCAAAGAGGAATGGGCAAAACTGGCTAAGGATAGGTGTGCCAAGCTTGCGGCCTCATATTCAAAAAGACTTGAGGCTGTAATTGCTGCCAAAGGTGCATCAACAAAGTAATGAGCAAAGGCTGTGAATACTTATGTACATGTGATTTCTCAGTTTTTTTTGTTTTTAATAAATTTGCAAAAACCTCAAGTAAACTTTTTTCACGTTGTCATTATGGGGTGTTGTGTGTAGAATTCTGAGGAAAAAAATCCATTTTGGAATAAGGTTGTAACATAACAAAATGTGGAAAAAGTGATGTGCTGTGAATACTTTCCGGATGCACTGTAGATATACCATGATATGGATTTTTGGCCCTACTACTCATTCCCAGTGGCATATAGGACTGTTTGGGGGCTTAAGGGTTTAAAAGAAGCATTTTAAGTGAGCTGTTTTGTTTCATTTAGTTGATGTAAAGTCTTACATTTTGACAAATGGTTGTCCTTACTTGCAGTTCCCCAGCTTTATTATATTTACTGTTTAAGAGATTGTCTTGTTTAGTTCCCAAATAAAATGATCAAATCTCACATTTCAGGAGTATGTACAGTTGTGCTTGAAGGTTTGTGAACCCTTTAGAATTTTCTATATTTCTGCATAAATATGACCTAAAACATCATCTGATTTCTAAATGTCCTAAAAGTACAGTAGATAGAGAAACCAATTAAACAAATGAGACAAAAATATTATACTTGGTCATTTATTTATTAAGGAAAATTATCAAATATTTGTGAGTGGCAAAAGTATGTGAACCTTTGCTTTCAGTATCTGGTGTGAGCCCCCTTTGCAGCAATAACTGCAACTAAACAATTCCGGTAACTTTTGATCATTTCTGCACACCGGCTTGGAGGAATTTTAGCCCATTTCTCCGTACAGAACAGCTTCAACTCTGGGATGTTGGTGGGTTTCCTCACATTAACTGCTCGCTTCAGGTCCTTCCGCAACATTTTGATTGAATTAAGGTCAGGACTTTGACTTGGCCATTCCAAAACATTAACTTTATTCTTCTTTTACCATTCTTTGGTAGAACGACTTGTGTGCTTAGGGTCGTTGTCTTGCTGCATGACCCACCTTCTCTTAAGATTCAGTTCATGGACAGATGTCCTGACATTTTCCTTTAGAATTCTCTGATATAATTCAGAATTCATTGTTCCATCAATGGAGGCAATCCCTCCTGGCCCAGATGCAGCAAAACAGGCCCAAACCACGATACTGCCACCACCATGTTTCACAGATGGAATAAGGTTCTTATGCTGGAACGCAGTGGTTTCTTTTCTCCAAACATAACACTTTTTATTTAAACCAAAAAGTTCTATTTTGGTCTCATCCGACCACAAAACATTCTTCCAATAGCCTTCTAGTTTGTCCACGTGATTTTTATCAAACTGCAGACGAGAACCAATATTTTTTTGGAGAGCAGCGGCTTTCTCCTTGCATCCCTGCCATGCACACCATTGTTGTTCAGCGTTCTCCAGATGGTGGACTCATGAACATGAACCTTAGCCAAATTGAGAGGGGCCCTCAGTTGCTTAGACGTTACCCAGGTGTCCTTTGTGACCTCGCCAACTATTACACGCCTTGCTCTTGGAGTGATCTTTGTTGGTCGACCACTCCTGAGGAGAGTAACAATGGTCTTGAATTTCTTCCATTTCAAAACAATCTGACTGTGATTGTTGGAGTCGAAACTCTTTAGAGATGGTTTTGTAACCTTTTCCAGCCTGATGAGCAACAACTACTCTTTTTCTCAGGTCCTCAGAAATCTCCTTTGTTCGTGTCATGATACACTTCTACAAACGGGTTGTGAAGAGCAGACTTTGATAGATCCCTGTTCTTTAAACAACACAGGATGCCCACTCACACCTTATTGTAATCCCATTGATTGAAAACACCGGACTAATTTCACCTTCAAACTAACTGCTAATCCTAGTGGTTCACATACTTTTGCCACTCACAAATGTAATATTCGATCATTTTCCTCAATAAATAAATGATGAAGTATAATATTTTTGTCTCATTTGTTTAACTGGTTTCTCTTTATCTACAGCAGGGATGTGGAAATCAAATTTATTTCTACTTGTCCACAGACAAACTTAGAAAATCCGCCAGTTAAATTCACTTGCCCATAAACAAATAACAAAAGTGAAAAATAGTTTATTTTTTCTGATCTCTTTTATTGATACCAAAACTGCCTTCCATTTTAAAACTGAAAAAAGTTTTTTCAGGGAGTAGTATTTTGCCACCTTGCTCTAGAACATTATATAAAAGATTCCCTTATTTTAACTGGCTAATAAACAATGCCTTCATTATAGCTGCACTAGTTCTTTTTTCATATATTACAGTTACATAACAGAACACTGTCCTGATTCATTTTCTGCCATTTTGTTCAGCTTTTGTCTTGCAACATCTTTTCCCCCCAAGAATCTTTACCATCTCAGACAGCATGGGCTGAATGCTGTTCATTTCTGCTTGAGCTGAACTGCATGGTTCCTGAACTGATGGTCCTGCAGAAGTGGATGCTGATGACTTTTCAGGTTTTTTATGAGTGATGTGCCCGTTGCCAGGTGACAGCCAGAATTCCACAGCTGGTCATGGGTCAAACTCTTCTAAAGAAGCAGCATTGAACAGCCTAGCATAATGCTCAACCTCCAAGCATTCAGCTTTAGAAAACGCTTTTTCAATTGAACCAACTTTTTTCTTACTTTTAGACTCATGTCTCTGACGTACTAAACCCCCAGTTCCTATCCTTCTTTCTGCACATAACCAATCACGACACGATAAACGTCTTTGTGAAATTAAAACTAGTTATAAGCTTAGACCTCTGAATGGATGGCATAATTAAACATTGATAATGATTTTTTTTTTTTTCTGAAAACTCTGAGGTCTAGGCTTATAACAAGTTTTAATTTCACAAAGGTGTTTATCGTGTGGCGATTTGATTATATGGAGAAAGACATTCAGTCAGATGAAGACATCGCTCTGCTGCAATCCTCACAGCTGAAATGTATATTGAAGTGTTTATCTGGCGATGCGTTTGTAAGGAATTATATAGGTAATGAAATACTGTAATTTGAAGAATATACATTTCATGTGTGTTCTGTGACTACAACGATCTGTGCAAATATAGAATGACAGGGAAAATGCAAGGCAAGAAAGGCCGAACAAACTAAAACAGAAAATATTTTCTTATGTTACAGCAATAACGACATAATGTTGATGTTAGGATGTTAATGTTGACGTGTAGGATGGGTGAAGACTGACGCCCAAATATTTAATAAACACTTTCATAAAAGATGTAACAAAAATGTTTTTATTCAAGAACAAACCCAAACTGCTCAACTGACATGTTGCTGAAGCCCAACTATCAGTCGGTGCAAAGTAAAAGACGTTCACATACGTGTGTGTTTATTCGTTTCATTTTCAACCAACGTCACAGCTGTAATGCTGATTTGTCACGGATCTGCACAGATGGCAGAGTGGATAAAGCTATCGCTTAGCAACAGCACAGTAAATAGCTCTGAATCTCGCGTTGTCCACGCATTTAGCACTTCAAGTAGTGAGCTGCTATTATCATCATTTAAAAAAAACATACATTTAATGCGAGTCTGTAACATCCTGTGCAAATTTATGGTAAGAAAGCTGCTAATGAAGAATCACAGGAGAAGCAGATTTCAGTAATCAACACATCCGAATCAACAAATCTGCCTAACAACTGTAGGAGAAGCATGCCAGAGGCTGCACAGCATTCACCATCTCACAGCATGTCTAAAAGACTACTAAATTAGGGGTGTCCAAGACTGGTCCTGGCAGGCTGCAGTGGTTGCAGATTTGCATTTTAACTCTTTTCTTGATTACCATATATACTCGTGGATAAGTTCTCCCGTGGATACGTCTGGACTTGATTCTGTAGTATAATTTCTGGTATTTTATAACGTCAGTCGTATAAGTTGAATGCGGAAAACTCACGCTATTGGTACAAGGGATTATGAGATGCTAATGCCCACCTGCGAGAGTAACCACAGAGTACACTGCCTCACAACCACCCCACCTAAAACTTGGGTGCGGCAACGCGCTGAATCAGCACGTGCTCCTAACTTTCCCTAACTCTCTCTCTATTGTGCCGCATGCTAATACCAAAACTATTCTGAAGCAACATCTGCACTGATTTGTGTTTTTTGTATCTCACACCCTCATGCACCTTTATCGTAAGAGCATCTCTTATCTACGATGGAGCGTTCAATCAGAAGAAAATATGAAGCTGGTTTAAAATTAAATGTTGTAATAGAGAAAGAAATTGGTAACTGCGCTGCTGAAACTAAATTTGATACCATTGAGAAACTGATGCAAGATTGGAGGAGGCAAGAAGATGTTGCATTTTTTAACGGGCGTGTAAGTCGGGGTCTGATTTTATGATCGATTTTTCAGGTTTCAAGACCCGACTTATACGCGAGTATATACTGTAGTTACTGGTTTTTGCTGCTAATTATCTTTGTTGCCTTAATTTTAACTGGCATGTTATTTAAGACTCAGACTCCTTAATTATTTCTATTTTTCTTATTTAGCAGCAAAACAATAATGATACACAAAATGAGTCAACACATGACTAGCTAACTTGTATCCATCATACAATATCTGGAAATAAAAAAAGCTGCTCAGGTCTACCAAATTGCCTGTGTTCTTAGGAAAAAAACTGTTTTGGAAATGTCTGCTGTGGCAGAAGAGCACTATCAAGCCATGGAATTAAAAGACATGTTTAATTAATAACAAGAATCATCTTCTAATTAGATTGGGTTGAAACAGGTTTATGTTTAGACAGGGAAAACTGAGTTTTTGGTATGTAACTGAGTGTGTGCTGGTATCTTTATTGACTGATGTCAGTATGCGCGCTACTTGCTTTGTTTACATGAGGAATATTTTATAAAAATGCTAAAGTAGTGCTGGTGTTAACCTTGTTAACAGGACTTTTTACATGTTTAGATTTAAACGTACGATTACTTTATTGCAATATTGAACAATAGTGGTTGGTGCTGAAGAGAACTTTCATTTGTCACGGACACTGCTGATGTCTTTGAGTGAGCTCCTTACACCCACACATTGAAGGAAAGACAACTGTAATGAGATCGCCTGTCAGTATTGTCAAAAAAGTTGTCCACACAGTCCACTATTTAGCAGACAAGGGGAGATTGCACAAGACGGCTACAGGCCTTTGGGTTGTCAAAACAGGTGGTTTCCAAAATAGTAAGGCAAGTGTGTGGAGCAATTACAGTCCACTTGGGCCCTATGTATATACAATAACCTGTCACCGAGTCCAAAGTAGAGGAACTTGTAGCAGGGTTTCACCGGGACTCATGCAGAAGTAAAGCAGCCATCGACAAATTCCATGGATTATTTCAACTGAAAGGGGAGGTCTTCTCTGAACATACAAGCCACATGTGATTACAAGTGTTCATTTATTGATGTAGTGAAATGGCCAGGTAGTGTTCATGATGCCAGTATTTTTGCAAATTCCAAGCTGTACACACTTTTTTTTTAGGGGGGGGGAAAGGTGATGAATATTAATCTAAATGACATTCCCTTTGTTATCCATGCCTGTTTCATGCTCTTGACAACGGAAAACCCAGGTACATGTGGACGAGGCCTTAAGCTGCTCATTTGTGCACTCACAACACATCTCATTGCTCTTTTGGCTACCATTTAAGGCAAAAAGAATCAATTCAGCGGACCAAGTCTTAAATAACATAGCAATTGAAATGAAGGGAAAAGACAATCAACAGCAGTAACTGGTCACTAATGAAGAAAGTTGGACAGCCCTGAACTTGTTCAACTTAACATTACTGTCTAATTAGAAATGCAAACATGTCATGCCAGAATATCCCAAGCATTTTAACACATAGTATATCCAATTACCTAATTTCTTACCTGGACTTTCTGCTATTATGTGAAATAGTGATGCAATAGCCAAAATTATAGAAAGATATCTAAGCAGCCAGAAGCACTTCCCAAACACATCTTCTGTCACCGCGCTCATCAAAATGTACAAATTAATCATTATGCTTCAATCACCAGTGGGGCCTCATGCATAACACTGTGCGCAGAATTCGCACTATAACATGACGCAAGCACAAAAGCAGAAATGTACTTACGCACAAAAAATTCCAGATGCAGGAATCTGTGCGTTTGCCAACTTCCACATTCTTCCGCTACATAAATCCTGGTCAGCGTGAAAAGTAACACACGTGCACGCGCCTGCTGTCCCACCCCAACTCCTCCCAGAATTACACCTCTTAGAATATGCAAATCAATATAAATAGCCCTTAAGATCAGCCTTCTGTGAAAAGACAATGGGAAAGGCACGGGGGAAAACAAGACTTTTAGTGAATATCAAGAGGAGGCAAGGAAAAAGTACTATTTGTTGGTTTAAACAGTGGTATAAACAACAAAAGGAAGTTGATCGAGTGACATAGCATGTCAGAGAAACTCGAAAACTCAAGTTCACAAAGTCGCACAGTGCCCGAAATAAAAAAAGAAGTTGTCACATATCAAAGTCGCCGTGAAAAAGCAAGTCGTAGCCCACCGGTTGAGTGTCATATGAAAGCTTATTCGGGTACAGAGAAAAAAAAAAATAGGTACAGTTGTGTTAAATGTTTGTTTATTAAGGAAACAAATTTCGACCATTTTTTTCCTGCATTGAAGGGAACATTTCAGTGTTCCTTTCTGCAACGTGTCTCTTCCACAGTGAAATTGGTTTTTCGTTGCACATAATTGATTAGTAGATGTAAGAATGTTTTCAAAATGATCAGCCAAATATACCAAATTATTGCACTAAATATTTTTCAGGAATTTACAAATTGTTTCGGTTTTTTCCATTTCAGGGAAAAAAAAAAAAATTGTATTAAAAGATATAACACGCAATTTAAAACTTTTCCACACGACACACACCTCACTTCTTATGAGGAAGTAAACATTCATAGTCCACCTCCATAGCTGAAGAAAGTTGAAAAAACTTGGCGTTAAAAAATTCAGCTTTTTACTGATCTCATCTTAATAAAATTTACCATGGCAACTACTTGATTCAATACGTTGTTTAGTTTCTGAGGCATTGTTTTCATGACAAGTGATTCTTGATTCAAAAAACAGGAAGTAAAGATTATATACAAATTGGTTATTTTTGCCAAACTCACAAATCCTCCGATTGGCCTAATCATCAATACAGCTCTGTTGGTACAAATACCAACAAACTGATTCCATGATAATTTTCAAATATTTACAGTAAATACAGCATTATTGAATCATATATGTCCTGACCAGCTGTACGCCCTGAAAGTTCTTTGCAGCATAAAAACTGACTTTTTCTTTTATAAATAAAGCGTACAAAGCCCAGTAAATGAACCTTGCCACTTATATATGTTGATTAGTCCACTTGTAATGTAAAAGGCTTACTAACAGGTTCACTGGCAATGTTACAGGACATATTAATTCTTCTTTGAATTGTGTCATCAGATACTGGAATCTTTAATATTTCACACTTTGCTTGTTCTCCAGACAAAATTGTTACTATCTCACAGCAGGCAGGTATAATAAGAGTTTCTGCTATTGTGTGTGGTTTTATTTTCAATGCTATTAACTAAGCAATTTTATATGACGCAAGTTTAGCTTTATCACTTATTTTCACAATTTTTTCAAATTGTTTCTTTTGTTTACCCTGAGTCTCCAAAAGTCTCTTGAAGTAATCTTTATTTTGCTCTGAGTAAAGATGTTGATGCTTTGTAGAAGAATATCGTTTTAATTTAGTGGGCATCATTGCACTGTCTGAGAGTTTCTCTCCGCAAACAATGTAAAGCAGAATTGGACAATCTCCACTTCCGATCCAGGTAAATCTAAAATTTAAATACTCTCCATCGTATAAGTGATTAACATTTCGTGATTTTGATTTAATCTTACTTTTTTCAGTAAAATCCTATTCAACTCAACTAGTACTAGCAATAGCACTATCAATGTCTGTAGCAGAGTTTTTGTTGCAACGAGATCTTTTTGTGATTAATTTATCAATTATCTTTAATGAAAGAATATTAACAATAATTCTATATTCAAATCAATTATTTATCTGATGAAAGACTTACATATAATGTTCATAATTTGATTGCAAGTTGAACAAGATTATCACTGTAAACAGTCAGAAAAATGAACAGTACTGAATTCAGATGCGAAATGCACAGTCCATCATTCACCACCTAAGCAAGTGAAGTCCGACTTGCGGAACACTTGAGGTGGATTTAGAACCACTGCACTATGGTATAGACCAGTACTTCACATTATTGACAGCATGGTAAAAACTGTATGGCAGTGCCTGAAATTTGCAGGAGGGTAGTGAAATTCTGGTGAAAAAGGAACCATTACGACTACCTGAAACTTTACTTTCACTCCCAAGGAACAAAGAAGTAACACCTCCCTGTTAAAATGTGGTATTATAAAGTTACACAGGTTTTCAATTCAGCAACTGATATTGTAATGCCCCTTCTGGGGCATGAGAAATAAAGCTGTGCAGAAAACAAGGTGGTTTATACTATCAGTCAAAAGTTGTAGAATACCTCAGTTTTTTCAGATTTTACAGAAATGCATGCTTTTTAATGTCTTAATGTTTCATGAAATCAAGACATAGACCATATAAACAATGAGAGATAAAAAAGAACAAGTCAAGGAATCATCAAATGTAGAAAATTTTATTCAAATTTTGGATTCAATAAAATGAGCCACCTTTCGCCGATTTAACAGCCATACTGTAATAACTCTTGATTCAGAATGCCAGTTACTCTGTGCATATCACCAACTCTGCCTCCTACAAAAGAACCCGGTTAACAGACGGTATTTCAAGGCCCTATTATCTCCTTTAAGGAATGGCTTGCTTACTGCCACTCGCCCTGTCAAACCTCCACCACAAAGTCTCCTCTTCAGATTAGAAACAGAGTTTCTTTTTTTGAAACCTGTTAAGTTGTGCTTGAAGCAGATGTGCCATGAGGCGCCCATCACACAAGCTGGTGACCCACAGAAACTTGTCTTCTGATTGGGCTGTGACTTTGGGTCTGCTAAATCTTTTGCTATCAGAGTTTCTTCCAATTTCCACTTTTTTTGCAATTTCTTGAAATTAAAGGTCAACACTTCTAAGGCCAAAAATTCTCTGTCTCACGTCATTTGTTAATTGCCAATTTTATTGGAATTTACAACTTTCGAAATGTAATATTGTCTAAGCAGTACTTCAGAGGGTGTAGTAATGCAGTCTGTTCCAACTCTGCTTTAAGACAGACTGAGGGCTTTTAAGTAATTAACAGAAGTTGGGGTTACCTGTGCAAATTATTTGCTTCAACTTGCAAGGTACAATTTACGTTAATTGTCGCAGAACATTTGTAGTTTGTAACCTATTAATAGTTTCCTGAAAAAGGCCCATTTGTAGGTAGTCCCCAGGTTACAAACATCCGACCTATGACTTACGAACGGGGCCGCAGCTGCGACGCATGCGCCTCAGTAACTGCCGCTCCGCCATCTTCGACCTGGGGACGATGCAAGTGGTGGCTGGACGGAGGCTGGAGAGGCGTGATTTCGCTGCTTGTGCAGTGTAGAGTCCCTTGGACGCCACCCAGCGGCAAGCGGTGACCCGTGGTCCATAGTCACCGGGGCCAGAGCAATCGCTCATGTGCAGGACGGAGGCTTGATGGGGCAGTTCGCTGCCCACCCATTACGCCGCTGCAGCTACAGCTCCTGACTGGACGCAGGCTGGATGGAGCGGAGGGGGGTAATTCACTACCCGCCTTTAGCCGCACCGTGTTCATTCTCGGTGGGCAAACGCTGCAGGCAGCATACTGTAGTAGAGGCAACTGTGTGGTGGGTGGGTAGTGAACCGCCCCTTGCTGCCCACATTCATTCTCAATAGCAAGCCTGCTTGTACTGTTACACACATAGCAGGAAGTTGTCTCTTTGTCAGTACATCAGATGTGTTGACGATGGGTGCCATCCTGCTGTGATAGCATGTACAGTGCTGTGCAGAAGAGCTCATCTTAATCTTTTGTCTTCACCCTTCAAGAATGTCTCTGAAACACAAATCTGATGCAAGTGCTGGTGATATAGTAAAGAAGAGAAAAACCATCACCATTGAAAATAAAGTAGAAATAATAAAAAGGTCAGAGAGAGGTGAAACTCCATTATTCATTGGCAGAGCACTTGTTTACAGTCGTCAACAATAGCACTTATTAAAATAAATGTACCTGTTCCGACTTACATACAAATTCAACTTTAGTACAAACCTACAGTCCCTATCTCATACGTAACCTGGGGACTGCCTGTATTCTGAAATTTCCTTTTTTTCAGTTTTTCCTATCCTAAACTTTCAGTTTAAAACCTTTGGCAGTTTACTGCTTACCCTTTTATCATTTTAGGTTCTTCACTGCATTTCAGCGGATTAAATCTGAACAAAAACTGGAAAAACTGAGGTGTTCTAAAACTTTTGACTGGTAGTGTATAAAACAGATGTTTGGAAAAAGTGGCCAAGACAGGTTGGGAGTAGCTCCACCAGGCCGAGGCATGATCACCAGTATTGCAGAGCTTCTGGGAGTAGTTCTAACAAAAGATGCCTCACCAGTTAATTAAGAAAGAGGTAGCTAGGTAGATAGACAGGTAAAACGCCACTGGTACTGGCCTATCACTGATCACTGTGATTTCATTTCAATGAGGTGTTGCATTTAGTGAAAATTTAACATCTGTTTCTTATGTCTTTCATTTTTTTTTTATTCCATTTCAAGCAACTCTGCTGACTTTCTAGCCTGTTTGCTGCTTTCTTTCTAAGGTAGCTTCCAACCTAGGAAAATCCAAGGCGCAAGATGCAACTGTCACAGAGTATTCCCACCAAGCCGGCCGCAAGTGAGCAACACTGCATCTCTGTTTTCTTGGTTACGATCATGTCTGCAGTCAGTCATATTCCTGTCAGTTTAATATCTGATAGGCTTCCCCATCTGGGGTTTCTGCTGCATTGATATATATCAAGCAGATTTTTGGTAACAGTGACTAAGACAGGTTGGGGTTCAGTCTATCGGGTTGAGGCATAATCCCAATATTGCAGATCTTTTCTACCTATTGCAGTAACACAATTTGATCCAACTTTGCTTTAAGACAGAGGATTTTTAAGTAAGCAACAGAAGTTGGGAGACCTGTGTGAACGGCTTGCTTCAACATTCAAGGTTTAATTTACTTTAATTGCTGCAGAACACGTGTAGGTTGTAACCTATTAGTTGTTCCCTGAAGAAAGCCCATTTGTAATATTCCGAAATTTCCATTTTTCAGTTTTTACTAACCTAAACTTTAAACTTAAGTCTCTGGCAATTTACTGCTTACATTTTAACCATTTAGGTCATTCATTGCATTTCAACTAAATAAATTTGAAGAAAAACTGAAAAAACTGAGGTGTTCTAAAACTTTTCACTGGTAGTATATATATACAGTGGTGTGAAAAACTATTTGCCCCCTTCCTGATTTCTTATTCTTTTGCATGTTTGTCACACAAAATGTTTCTGATCATCAAACACATTTAACCATTAGTCAAATATAACACAAGTAAACACAAAATGCAGTTTTTAAACGATGGTTTTATTATTTAGGAAAAAAAAATCCAAACCTACATGGCCCTGTGTGAAAAAGTAATTGCCCCCTGAACCTATTAACTGGTTGGGCCACCCTTAGCAGCAATAACTGCAATCAAGCGTTTGCGATAACTTGCAATGAGTCTTTTACAGCGCTCTGGAGGAATTTTGGCTCACTCATCTTTGCAGAATTGTTGTAATTCAGCTTTATTTGAGGGTTTTCTAGCATGAACCGCCTTTTTAAGGTCATGCCATAGCAACTCAATTGGATTCAGGTCAGGACTTTGACTAGGCCACTCCAAAGTCTTCATTTTGTTTTTCTTCAGCCATTCAGAGGTGGATTTGCTGGTGTGTTTTGGGTCATTGTCCTGTTGCAGCACCCAAGATCGCTTCAGCTTGAGTCGACGAACAGATGGCCGGACATTCTCCTTCAGGATTTTTTGGTAGACAGTAGAATTCATGGTTCCATCTATCACAGCAAGCCTTCCAGGTCCTGAAGCAGCAAAACAACCCCAGACCATCACACTACCACCACCATATTTTACTGTTGGTATGATGTTCTTTTCTGAAATGCTGTGTTCCTTTTACGCCAGATGTAACGGGACATTTGTCTTCCAAAAAGTTCAACTTTTGTCTCATTAGTCCACAAGGTATTTTCCCAAAAGTATTGGCAATCATTGAGATGTTTCTTAGCAAAATTGAGACGAGCCCTAATGTTCTTTTTGCTTAACAGTGGTTTGCGTCTTGGAAATCTGCCATGCAGGCCGTTTTGCCCAGTCTCTTTCTTATGGTGGAGTCGTGAACACTGACCTTAATTGAGGCAAGTGAGGCCTGCAGTTCTTTAGACGTTGTCCTGGGGTCTTTTGTGACCTCTCGGATGAGTCGTCTCTGCGTTCTTGGGGTAATTTTGGTCGGCCGGCCACTCCTGGGAAGGTTCACCACTGTTCCATGTTTTTGCCATTTGTGGATAATGGCTCTCACTGTGTTTCGCTGGAGTCCCAAAGCTTTAGAAATGGCTTTATAACCTTTACCAGACTGATAGATCTCAATTACTTCTGTTCTCATTTGTTCCTGAATTTCTTTGGATCTTGGCATGATGTCTAGCTTTTGAGGTGCTTTTGGTCTACTTCTCTGTGTCAGGCAGCTCCTATTTAAGTGATTTCTTGATTGAAACAGGTGTGGCAGTAATCAGGCCTGGGGGTGGCTACGGAAATTGAACTCAGGTGTGATACACCACAGTTAGGTTATTTTTTAACAAGGGGGCAATTACTTTTTCACACAAGGCCATGTAGGTTTGGATTTTTTTCTCCCTAAATAATAAAAACCATCATTTAAAAACTGCATTTTGTGTTTACTTGTGTTATATTTGACTAATGGTTAAATGTGTTTGATGATCAGAAACATTTTGTGTGACAAACATGCGAAAGAATAAGAAATCAGGAAGGGGGCAAATAGTTTTTCACACCACTGTACCTGTATCAACAAAACCCTCAGAGATAACAATAAAACTATTAGTGACCATTTACCCCCCACCCTCTTCCCATTGTTGCTAGATGCAACTGTAAAGGGGTAAACTGCTTTGTTTAGCAGGAACCCATTTTTCTATGATTCCCAAGTGTTTGGGTTACCTCTATGTGAAGTAATGCATTTTACCTTTAGATGCTGTACTGTATCTGCAGCAAAAAAGAGGAACGGGGATCTTGCAACAGTATGGTCCCTACAGAGTCCTGATTGCAACATCACTGAAGATTATTCGCAGAGACAGAAGCAAGTAGGACAGCCAAAGTCAACAAGGGAACTGTGGCATATTCTCCAAAAGGCTTGAACAACCTGTCCAATGAGCAGCTTCAGAAACTGCGTGCAAGTGGACCTAAGAGAATTGCTGCTGTATTTAAGGCAAAGTGTACCGATTAATAAACACTATCCAAGGCATTATTTTGAAAGCATTCCCGCCTTATAGCATTTTTTCAGGAGTGCCTAAGACTTTTACACAATAAATTTATCTAAATTTTTATAAGTTGACTGACTTATTCACTCATTTATTAACAAAAACATCCATTTCTCATTCAGTTAAAAAGCTTAAAGTTGTCAGGATGGCCAACATAAGGCAATAGGTATCTGCTAAGAAAGGTCATTTTAAAATAGCAATATCTAAGGATAATCCCCACATTGAAATTTGGCAACACTGGTTGGAGATTGGGATGAATAGAATAGAAAAAGGAAAAAAAAAAAAAGACTTGGCACTGAGAAATGTAGCTGGCACTTTATACAAATGAAGGTTGCTACCAGAAGTGAAGTGACAGGACAAAAGTTCAGTAATGCTTAAAAAAAGAGATGCATTCTTTGGTGTACGCAGTACTCCCCATTCTATTGGCTTCTTCTCACTTGTTGCGATGTGGAGGATGGGTAGCCCTTGGTGGTGAAATACATGCAATACTGCAGTGAACTGCAGTGTCCCCTTAGAGGTCAGACCATGATGTGTTGCTACACTCTGGTTCACAAAGCAGAAACAGGGAAGTCAGGGTACAGCATACAGGCCTATTTCAGGCCCTGGGTACAATATAAGCCGGGAGCTGGAGCATGATAATAAATATAAACGATTGCACATCCAAATAAAGTGGTCCCTCACAGACAGAACATGGTAGTGAACATTATATACAATGTCACAATATCATTACTTTCATATATTTTTTTCGCACCATTCTTGGAAAACTTAATTTCATAGGCCATGGATATGTGCACCCTGTAAACGTCAATGCTGTATGTAATAAGGTTAAAATAAACTACGATTCAGCGAATGCTTTTTTTAATGTAAACCCTCCAATATTTTGTAACGGTACAAGATTGCAGATCAAAGCCTTACATTCAAATCTGACTGAAGCGACCATTTTTACTGGACATGCTACTAGGTGAAATTATACACCTCAGATTACTATTATTTCCACTAATTACATGTTGTGATTAAAAAAAAAAAAAAATCAGTTTCCTTTAAACTATTTTCAATGACCATCAACAAAAGACAAGGCCAAGCACTAGGAAAAGCACAAATTGACCTATGGCAGGAATGTTTTAGTCATGGGCGATTAATTGTATGTAGCATATTCAAGTATAATAATATTATTAGTTTACTGGATCACCTTAACACCTGGCAAAGATGGAAAAAAAAACCCAAAAAACTAAAAAATGAGCCCCAGTTTCTTGGGAAATTTCAAAGGCAAAGCCGGGTAACACAGCTAGTATATTTAGATTACACACATACACATGCACATACAATATACAGATTCATTTAAAAACATACTGTATTGTAATCTTGTAAGCAGTCCTTCATTCACAGTAAATTGCTTATTCTTTTTTAAGATGCTGATCACATTTAAATCATCCTGGCATCCTGTCTTCCTACGCACCACCATTTCATACTAAACCAAGCAGAAGGGGGTTATTTTAATATTATATCAGTACTGTGAACACCTTTTGCAATGCCATTTACAATTCAAGAGGTCACATGACTGGAGTTAAAAAGATGCAATTTGTCTAAGGTATACTAGAGTGGCTCTAACAAGAGTAAAAAAGCTTGGACAACTTCACCTCTTGCCCAACTATGAGGAAACCAACATAAATTTCATGCAAGACACAGATACAACTAAAAAGAAACAGTTCAAAAATCCACATGAAGAAAAGGTTTAAAAATCATTTTGGTACTTCTATAATTTTTAGTCAGCAAAAATGGATATTCTAGAAAGTGTATATACAATTAAAAGACCAAATCATGGGAATCTCAACAGTTCATATGAAAATTGTACCTAAAATACCATTAAATTACCAGGTTAAAAAGCAACTGTTTAAATTGCAACTATAATATAGAACAGGTAAAACACCAGCACATCAAAATAAAAGCATTACTAAAAATTCCTAATGTCAAAAAGTGGATAAACTAACCTCAATAAATGTCTGATGAGGTTCTTGTTTGTAAATAGCTTGAAATAATTTGCGGTCAACTGGGCAGGAAGTAACATTCTGCAATACAAACAAAAAGAGAGGAAAAGAAAATTCACACATTGAATCACTACATTCTTGTCAATTATGCTATCTGAACCTGTTATTGTTTAATAGTAGAGGATTAAACTACAAGGGGAACCAAGCTAAAAAGTTAGAAAATGGGATTTATTAGAAAATGGAATAAACCTTAACAAAACTGAGAATGTCATTTCTCAAAGTAGTCTCCAACCTTCTCAATGCACTTGCACCACCTGCCTGAAGTGCCTGGATTCCCGCAGAATAAAATGTTTCCTCTTGTCCTTGCAACCACTTGTGCACTGCTTTCTTCAAGTCTTCATCTGTCTTGAATCAATGACCACCCAGATGTTTCTTTAGCGGTCCAAAAAGGTGGAAATCACACAGAGCCAAGGAGGATGTAACAATACATCAAACTTCAGTTTCTCCGGACAAGACTTGGTGTTCTTAGGAGTGTGTGGGCAGGCACTGTCTTGCAGCAAAAGGACTCCTTGAGACAGCAGACTCCGTCATTTGGATTGAATAGCAGGCTTTACATTGGTCTCCAGCAAGTCACAGTAAATTACACTAGTGACTGTAGCACCCCTTGGCATGTAGTATTTGACAATAACTCAGGTGCATGAGTGGTTGCGAGGACAAGACTAAACCATTTATTCTACTGGAATCCAGGCACTTCCAGGCAGGTGGTGCAAGGTTCATTCCATTTTCTAACTTTAGCTTGACTCCCCCTTGTATAATAATAATTAAAATGTTTCCTTTTACAAAAACTGTATTGAAAACAGTAAACTTACATTAGCCCATTTCAATATGCAGCTTAAGCAGAAAACATGGGAGCAATTCTCAGGAACAGCAAGTTCTTGGTCTAAAAGGAGGTTCAGACAGATTGGACATCGGTCAGCTTCACTGTTTACCACCACGGTTTGGTTTTCTTCATTCTGTTGACAATTTTCGTCTATAGAGAAAATAAAAATTCTTATTAAGCATGGTGTCAAACCAAATGTTTCTATGCAAAAATCATCTATGATAAAAATACTGATGATGTGCTGGGAAATAGTAAGTGAGAGTAACCTTTAATAAAAGGGAGAAAGAAAAAAAAACACAGAAACAAAAACAATGTATGTGCTTGTGTTTATAAGATAATTTAATTGGTAAATTGAACATACAAATGAATTCATAGGTTCATCAGGTCAGTATTACCACGTGCATAGTGGTTATTTCATAGTAACATGCTGTTATGTCAGATGTCAGAAAAAAAAATAGATAAGCGTAAACCTTTTCAGAGACCCCTAAAACATAAGAGACCCCTAAAACATACTTTCCATTGTTTCATTAACTTCAACAGTCCACATTGAGAAATCAGAAACTCATCACCAGAATGTGAAATGTTTCATGACGCTAACTGGTCATTTGAGTACATTTAGTTTTGACATGACTGAACCATGGACTTCTAAATGCATTACACTTTGTGTTTTGTTTTGTTATGACATGCAATATACAGACATTAATTAAAAGGTAATATGCTTCTGTATTGCATTTTAAACTGACATGAAAATTTGCGTGCATTACTGAAGCAATTGGTTATTTGGTTGATATGTTTTTAATTAGGACATGATAAAACCATACAAATAGTGCTAACATGTTGGAATTGCATTTAATTTTGGCACAAATAATCTTCCATAGTTAGCTATTAATATCTTCTATCTCACAACAAAATTCAGCTCTATAGCCCTCTTTTTTTCCCCCACAGTTTCCACTGATCCACAGGGTTTGGCTTCTCACTTACCTTGTTAAATGTACTGAATAAGTTTGTTAATCCTTACAAATTATACTTTTTGAATAATTAATAATAAAATGACTTTTTATGAATTCCTCAATACAAATGTTTGCAAATAGTAAGCAATAACATGAGGAAAAACTGAAGTGCATCGAAAAACAAAAATTTACTTTATATAAAAACAGTCCTGTTCATCATTTGTACGATTATCTGTTATCACCAGAAGGAAATCTCTTCTACAAGATTAAACAGATTTTAGTGAACCATATTCATTACTTGAGAAACTAACAGATACCATGGCAACTGTGCACCAAGACTCCAGTGCTTATATAATTCCCAAAACAGAAGCAACGAATTGAGAATTGGTTCAGAATAATATTTTTTTTTGTTTTTAAAAACTGTCAAAAAAAATATGTGCAATCAGGCAAATTGAATTTGTTCACCAAGCTGAAACTGAAACAGTCCGCCAAGTGGCACTCACATCTGTCATCATGAAGTGCTCAGAGAAACTGGTGCGGAGTCAAATCATCACCTGCCTGCCAGCAGACCTGGACCCATTTCAATTTGCTTACAAAGCAGAGAGATCCACGGAGGACGCTGTGGCCACAGCCCTTCATGTTGCCCTGACCCACCTGGAGCAGCAGGGGAGCAGGGGAGGAAGACTGCTCTTTGTGAACTTCAGCTTGGCGTTTAACACCATTTTCCCACAACGACTGGTGTCCAAACTGGAAGATCTGGGACTTCCATCACTCAACTGCAGTTGGGGACTGGACTTCCTGTCTGGTCGCTCCCATAAGGTCAGGCTGGGTCCCCACATCTCCACTGCTCTCAGCCTTAACACTCAGCCCGCTCCTATACACATATGACTGTGTCCCCACTCACCATAGTAACAAGATCATAAAGTTCGCGGATGACACAATGGTGGTCAGAGTCATCTCGGGCGAGGAGGGTGAGCAGGCATACAGGGACGAGGTGGAGCGGCTATCAGAGTGGTGCAAAGTAAATAACCTGCTCCTCAACATCACAAAAACAAATGAGCTTGTTATTGACTTTGGAAAAAACAAAAAAACTGACATCCAGCCACTCATCATTGGCGGGGCCTGTGTGGAGAGGGTCCCGGTGTTCAGGTTTCTGGGAATTGAGCTGGAGGATGACCTGACCTGGAGCGCCAACATCAAGGAGCTGCTGAAGAAGGCGCAGCAGAGATATTATTTTCTAAGAATCCTCAGAAAGAACCATCTCCCCAAAAATCTACTCCTTGCCTTTTATCACTGTTCCATCAAGAGTGTGCTTACTTATGGACTGTGTGTGTGGTACTGCAGCTGCACTTCCTCAGAAAGGAAAGCGCTCCACAGGGTCGCCAGGACAGCAGAGAGAACAACTGGTTGTACCCTCCCCACTCTGGAACAAATCTACACCTCCCGATGCCGCAAAAAAAGCAAAAGACATTTCACAGAATTCATCACATCCTGGTCATTGCCTCTTCCAGCTTTTGCCATCGAGCGAGAGATAGAGCAATGAAAACCAGGACAAACCACCTTAAAAACAGCTTTTATCTAAAAGCAATCAAGACCCTGAACTCAGAATAAACCTGCTCCATAGCATTCTCCCAATGTGCAATATAGATCTTAAGTCAACCAGTGCAATTTGTTTACATAACAAGCGCAATTTGTAGATTTAGTAAAGTTCTTTTATTACTATTCAGTTTCTTATTATTTTCTCTCTTCTTGTCTTTTCAACTCTTATGCCTCACACTGAGTCGACTGCACCTTCAATTTCATTGTTTCTTTGTAAAAGTGACAATGACAATAAAGATCCATCTATCTATCTATAATCATCTCTGGTGGAAGGGGAAAAAAGTAAATTGTTTGATAACGGGTGGGTGCAGCGGTACTGGAATGTCATATATACATATGTTTTTTACTAGATACAGTGGGTTCACCTACTTATCTTCCCTTGGAGATGCAGAAGCAAGCTGCATTACTAAATACATTATTGTTACCTTTAGGATGCCAGAGGTGCACAAGCAGCTTGCCTGTTCTGTTGAGTGGCTGTGCACCTTCATTCTGCTGCTGAGGTGGTGACAAGTGATGACAAGTATCAAAAACTCCACAACAACCCATAAGCATGTACAGATTGCGTGACCAAAAAAAAAAAAAATCTGTGCATTACTTAACCCTTATTCCCTCCTGCATTTTAGGTGTCCGTCCCAGGTTAGGGAGATGCCATTAAGTTTGTCATTTTAAAAATTAACCCAATTACAAAATAAACCAGTATTAAAACAGAACCCTTATTAAAAGAAGTGCAAGATAGTGAAAGTGTTCTGAACATTTCTGAGAAACAAAAGTTGTTTAGTATTACAGACAAACAATCCACACCCTTAGGTAAGTATATAAAATTCATTATAGCCTGTAAAATAAGTTTATTATGGAGAAACTATACAAAATACATTTCAAAAGTCTTTTTCCTTTGTCCCCCCCATCGTCATAGAACAAAACATAATGCACATCTAATCAATATTTAAACTGCAAATAAGCGCCGAGTTTTGAAAAATACAGTTGACCACAAAAGCCAACCTTCCTACATGTCTAAAAAACAACCATTTTAGAGAGTGGATGCACTTATTTTAAAAAATAATCAAAATTTATTAGATATTTATTAATGTACATGTTGTCTTTTCTTGAACAAAGTTTGTGTCTACTTACTCATAGCGGTCATTATTCTACAAGATCTCAAACGTTTAGTGCTGTTTTGCCAACATAACTACAGTTGTCACTCTGGCAGAATACCATGGATATTCTCCCCTAAATCAGTAAAAATGACAGCTTGGGAAATGCAAGAACTGTAATCATAGACTCAAAAAAAAAAAAAAAAGACATGGCTTTATACATACCATTACTTGCTTCATCTGATGTCTTTGGCTTGTTGCTTCTCATTTCAAGTTACTAGATGTGTACTGCTAAAATAAAATAAAATAAATAAATAAATAAATAAATTCTCATTCCATACAACAGAGTGCAATTAAAAAAAAACAACTTTTCAATTAATTTTATTTGATTGTGCACTGCATTATTCACTTTTTACAGGCAGGATCATGGATTCATTGAAAACTGATGAATTGAAACACTTTATCAACTGTTCATGTATTCCTTTTGGCTGTGAATCCAAATTCTAAAGAGAAGTTTTATCTGATGTTTTTACAATGGACCAAAAGTGTTTGTTGGGGATCAGTGTGAAAGATGCGATGTTGCCAATCCGGACAAGCTAAGGTTTACTAGAAAGTCAAAAAATCCAGCTGTATTGTGTAGTATGATGCCCTAAATCAGTGATGGCGAACCATTTAGAAACCAAGTGCCCAAACTGCAATCCAAAACCCACTTATTTATTGCAAAGTGCCAACATGGCAATTTAACCTGAATACCACCTAAAACTGAACACCAGCATAATCAAGGAGCTGGTGGAGGATTTTAGGAGGCCCAGACCCCTCATGGACCCAGTGATCATCAGAGTTGAGTCTGTGCAGAGGGTACAGACCTATAAATACCTGGGAGTGCAGCTGGATGATAAATTGGACTGAACTGCCAATACTGATGCTCTGTCTGTCTATCTACTGAGCTTTTAGTTTAGAAAAGCAACTCATACATTAACATCTTTTGTCTTAAAAGAAAAACATAATAACAGAGCTTTCAATGATACAAACAACTTTTTGTTGAAAGGTAAAAAAGTTTGCATTGGGTATGCTTTTGAACAATTAATGTGCTTTTTGCTGTTGTATACATGCTGATAATTTGTCTAACCTTGGCTCATACTTTGTAAGTTTGAGAGCAACACATGCAGCACTCAGGTCATCTGTTAGTCTGTTTCTGGTGTCAGATTTGATTTAATTCAAATCTGAAAACAGCTGCGCACAAGCATAAGATGTTCCAAACAAAGTAAGGAAAGCAATCTCAAGTGCCTTCATTGACTTAAGATTATTTGGCAGAGAATTCCACACTTTAAGGATTTCATTTTCATAACTAACTGTGCTGTCCTTTGTCATCCCTTGATCCTCTCAAGTGTTTCACGCAGGTCTTCCCTATTAAGCTCCGCCCCCAAAGCTTCCATTATATATTACGGGGTCGTGGATCAGGTGTGGCGATTAGCAACTCCCGGCAATAATTACAGATGTGGACGACTCCTCACCTGTGCGCTTAGCGAGGACTGCCCGCATCACAAAGCTCCCGGAAACCGCCCGCCACTCTACCATAACCCCTTTAAGCGCTGAGCGGCAATTATCTGTTAAAACTGGCCTTTTCAATTTTGAGCTGTGGACCCGCTATACCACATCCCCTCCAACCCCACCACGGGAATCACAGGCTCAAAAGGCTGCAGTCCGTGCCGCACCTCAAGCAGCATGTGTGCCGCCCACCTTACCCCAGACAGGAGAGGAAGGAAGCGCTCCCATTGGGCTGCTGGGCAGAGGGGCGGGTGATGTGAGAAAAGTCCTCCGGCGCGCGTGAAGAGGGGGAGCGGTGAGGGGAGCGGTGAAGGGAGCCGAGTGCCCCCTTTGGCACGCGTGCCATAGGTTCGCCACCACTGCCCTAAATTAAAGAGTTTAATGGTGAAGTTTAATGATACAACAGTGTTAAACACAAATATGTAATTAATAAACAGGACTCTTTCACAGTAGTTTGTATTACTTAAATGTGCTAGGATTGTATGAAGTGCAAGCAATATAGAATTCATGGTGGAAAAGTAATTATGATATGCAAACTGGAGGTGGTGCACATTATCTGGAATGTTTTGTTTAATGTGGCCCAGCAATAGACACTCAAAGCAATTCTTCACAATTAGGAGCGGCTGCTAACACTCTGTAGTCCTTCAGACATCACCTTTTAATTTCTCAGGCACAGAGATAACCAATGTCCTTTTGAAGTGGAGGCAATAACAGAAAGGGAAACCAAAAAAAAAAAAAAATTAGAATACAGTCATATTTAGCTGAAGTGTAGGGATGTATGATGTTATAAAAGTTAACATCATCTTTACAAAATAATCAGGATGTACTATACCATTGCCTCTGTTACAGGGATGGGGTGGCGGTGGTTTTTGAGATAGAGTTGCTTGTGGATTACGAATATTTAGTTGCTTTACACAGGTACCGTGGAAAGCATCTACACTTATGGTACACATGCATTTTCACTCTTGATGCAGTAGTTTTGTCTCTCAGATTACTGCAGCTCAGCACACATACCAGTATTTGGCAATGTTATTAAAATGATTCAAAAGTGTTCTGTTCCACATTCAATTAAATTTCTACAAATGCCTTATTAGAACAAAACTCTAATATTAGATATGTCGTATAATAAAATGGATTTGTATAAATGCCTCTCAACAAGAAACAAATTTGTTGTTTTTTTTTTTTTAGGAAACTAGAACTTACTAATTACTTTTATTCACTCAAACATGACATCAATTATTCCCTTTATACCACCTTTGAAACAAAAAAAAAAAGCTCTGTATACATTATAAGGAAGAAAAAAAAATCAGACTTCTTTTGTGTTTAATTGTGGCTTGCTAACAGCACATATTTAACTTTTTCTTAACATAGGTGAAAACAACATGTTGCAAGAAAAGTTGATTAATATGTTGTAACCACGCAATGTACATTGTGCACGCTGGAGGACAATGGCACAGGCTAAAAAAACTATCGCTTTGATATTTATTAATTATTAATCATTATCATTATTAATTATATTTATTTCAGATTTAGTATCTCATGTGCACAGCACAATTAAATTCTTATTGTAGCAACCCTCCTTGTGGATAGAGGACAATGTGGATTTCTGGAAGTAATAAAAAAAAATTGTTTATTCTTCTTCAAGGTTACAACAAAGATTAAAAGAAAAGAGTTGTGTCTTTTAAGCAATGCTAGAGTAAGAAAAGTAATAAGCTATAACTATTTATATCCCTGACTGCCGCTTCATTGTTATGGCCATGGAGAATGCCCCAATTGTTGCACTGGTTTCATTCTGCCCCGGAACAAGGCATCTCGCTATTGCAACTCATACTTTTGCTCCTTTAACTTCCATTTGTTATGGGTTGACCCTTCCAACTTCCACAGCCTGTTCTATCTACAGTTTTTAATACTTTCATTTCTTTACATACAGAACAACATATGGCCCAATCCTGTGTACATTACTGGTTGCAAGTAGCTCAGCCCCCAGTTTCTTTCAGTGGTTTTAAAGTTTCTAGACTGAAGTCTGTTCGCTGCGAAGCTTTGTACTGGCCGGTGCCAAAAACAAATGCTGTGTCTGCCACTTAATCTTACAGAAGTGCACAAGACTTTATATATTAAAAAAAAAACAAAAAAAAACAACAATGTACTGTTTCAGCACAGTATCTCAAGTATAACTGTGATCAACACAGTTAAAACCTTACACATACAATTTGACTAGCTGATGAAAATGCTTCAAAAAGATTACTACTAGATGAATATATTCTATAAGCTGCAAACCTTGAAAGAAATAGAAGAGAGCCTTCAGGGCTTATGCTGCTGATACCGACTGGCATGTATATAACTAACCTGCAATTCTAGTCAGTGATGTTTTGTTGAGGGCATAACCACACTCCTCGTTCCACTTGACCAAATGATAAGAGATATCTTCCAATCTGAAGCCCTGGCATCTAACGGGATTCTCCCACCTAAACTATTGAATAAGAGTGCTTGCTTTGACTTCAGGGTTAACACCAGCAATATTAACTCCCTAGAAACAATGAACCCATGTAATGTGTGCACACACTACAGCAGCTTAGAGATAAAGGATTGTTCCTTTGATGAAGAGCTAAAATCACAAATATAAAAACCATTTGAAGCAAGCATCCAATACAGTGCAGAGCAGAGGTGTCACACCACCAGAATGTTTGTATTCAATACTAATATCAGAGAAATTTCATGATACTTAGTATGTATTCAACACCACAGCAAAAATGGAAATATTATTCAATTGCTTTTTATTAAAGTACCTCTGCTATTCAAGTGAACAAAATTAGATATTTGCTGTAACAATATGAAATACATAAATACTAAAGTAACAGTAGCTTTACAATAGTGGTATATTCATCAAGTAGTTACCCAACTATCATTTAAGTAAATTAGTACTGACATTTGTAAATACAAAATACAATGCAGGGCTTGAATTTAATTTAGACATGGGGATTCCATTAAGTGTAACAGCAAATGAGGGGAAACGTTATAATCATGGGACTAATTTCAGCATAGATTTTATAAAGAAAATCAATACTAAAAATAAAACTTCAAACATGATTATATCTGAACTGTTGATCTTGTGAATTCCAAGATAATCCAGGATATTTTAATTTAAGCAAACGCTTTAAAACAGTTTCTCAAACAACATGCTTTTAAAATCTGGTTTGTCATAGAATTCACCTGTTAGGACTGTAGCATCTCCTATTGTAAGGGTTATAAGATTTATAGTTACAGCTAAGGTTATTATAGCTTTGCCTCTTTATAGTAGTTTTTATTTCTATATTTTTTCTGACCTTACTTGGAAATTCAGTTTAGTTTTAATTTTCCTGTGTCATGTATTTTTAGTTTTAATTTAATTTTATTTTACAAAGACATTTCTATTTTATTTTTTACATATATTAGTTTCAATTTTAATTTTAGTAATTATAGTATGGTTAAAGAGCTACTATGGAGTTTAGTTTGTGTCACAATCAGACAGAACTGTACACTTAACGGGTTTAGATACGAGTTTAATGTTAATGGAAGCTTACTACAACACAACACACTTTACTATATGGTTTTGTTTTTGTCTGATAAAAACAAGCATAATCAAAACCAGGTACTGAATATGAGCAATTCTACACAATTTTATCATTTTTTAAATATTTTCTATGTCATTTGTGCTGAACAAATCTGCACTGACTGTTGGCACTTTTTTCCTTTTCCTTTTATTGCCCAGAATAGGCCAATTTTTAATGAAAACTAGGTGAATTTTAAGGTGTGAGGGTTTTTTACTCTAAAATGTCTGCAGCACACAACATATCCTGCTCCAATGACAATGTGCTTATAATGAAAGCCTTCAATATTGCATTCAAAAATCTCAAACACTGGGCTTTGTTATTTTCTACCAGCCATCTTGATCTCTGATTCCATCTCAGGCACAAATAATTTCTGGACAGAATTTTGCACCCGCAGGCCTGAAAAGAAATAAAGAAAAGAGATTCTACTGTGTTCTGACAGGTGTGATCATGAAAATCATGGGGGCTAAGGAAGAACAGGACTCAGGCTTGAATCAGTGTGCAGACCCCACCTAGCTATACTGAGGAAAACAAAGAAAAAGAAGCATGTAGTATGAAGGTTAGGGGCAGCGAGTCTTGAATAGCCCATGCATAAGAACAGTAAACCCATAATGAACAGAGCAAGAGCAGGTAATAAGAGTATGAGCAGGCACAAAATGACAGAGACAGCATCCAAGATTAAGAACAATATATACGACATTATCTAAACCTTTTTATCCAGAGTAGGATTGCAGGAACCTAGGGCCTCATGTATAATCGGTGTGTACGCTCAGAAATGTTGCGTATGAACGTTTCCATGGTCAAATCGCAATGTATAAAACTTAAACTTGGCGTAAAACCACGCACATTTTCATGGTACCTCATACTCACACGCAAGTTCTGTGCTCGGTTTTGCAGACTGGCGACACCCAGCGTCAAAGCAGTGCTACTCTTCCTTAAAAATATAGATTATTTAAATAAAGTTAAAAGACACGGTGTCGCTACGCTAGCAAGGATCTGGCTCTCCATTCACGGATTGTTCCTGCCTCCACTGTATGCTTCACTGGGACTGGCGTGAAGGATAGAATAATTAAACATGTACTGCGAAGATATTTTGCTTAAATGTTTTGAAGAATCAGCGTTATAAGTTTACAGGTGGCTTAACGTCTATTATAGAGCTGATCGTGTGACGATTGGGCACTTGGAGAAAGAAAGGGAAGGACAGGAATTGGGGGTTAGTACGTTTGAAAGAGACAGTACTGGTGCAGTAAATTATTTCATCGAAGGTCACGCACAGCGCAGCAAGCATCTTGCGTGAGGCATGAACAATCACTGCGCTACCGTGTTCCCATGTTTAACAACATGCTTTAACTTGTATCAACATGAAAATGATAAAGTATACATCTCAGTATTTTACTACTGTAATATCACAAATATAATGGATTCTGTGCCCTGTCGGAGGAAGAGAAAGCCTGTTTAAGAGGCACGTAGAGATTCACAACCACATAGCACATAGAAGATCAAATACAAAACAAAGCATTTAACGTGCTACTTTAGTTACAATGGGATTGAGAAACTAGTAAATTAAACAATTTTAAGATGAAGTTTATGATGTTCTACTTTAAGGACAAAATAAACTACGTGATTAAAGTGGAAATTCCGAAATTACAGTTGACAATTCCTGCTTTTTTACCCACTGTATGCCTATTTTTTTTCTCTGTACCTTAATAAGCTTTCATATGACACTTGGACTGTGGACTACAACTCGCCTTTTCACAGCAACTTTGATATTTGACAATTTAAGCTTAAGGGCTATTTATAGTGATTTGCATAGTCAAAGAGGCATAATTCTGGGAGGAGTTTGGGAGTGGCAGAAGGCGCGTGCACGTGTGTTACTTTTCACGCTGACTGGGATTTATGGAGCGGAAGAACGTGGAAGTTGGAGAACGCACAGATTTATGTATCTGGATTTTTTCGCTTTAGTCTATACGACATGTTATAGTGTGAATTCTACTCACGCCGTTATGCATGAGGCCCTAGGACTTCACCTGATTACCCCAATGTAAGGAATCTATTGAACAGCATCCCCAACTTAAAAGTGCTAAAAATCACACTGTGTGGGAGAAAAAGGCTTTAAAGTGGAAGCACTATGAAAAGCTGAAACCCATGTAAAATGAACCTAGCCAGAGTGTTAAGGAAACATTTTTTCTCATAAGGAAAGCTTACAAGTGAATTACAGGATTCTATAAAAATAAAGTGCTAATAAGTCCAACTAAGGCAGTTACATGTAACTGATGTCCCTGGCTAATAAACTAAAAGGATTTTATAAATATTTTTCTAGCCAGTAGTAACAGTAAGACGACCAGGTCATGTATTGCATGGCTTTGAACATATAAGTAAGGCAACAACAACAGGATAGGCCATGGTGATTTAATTAAATTCTTATGCAAAAAAGTTCAACATTAAAGAATAGCTGAGTTATTATATGGGTAGCTGAGAAATCTTTCCACTGGATAAAGAATAATTTTTTGCCTATAAGTTACAAGATATACAGAAGAAAAACAACTCTAGCTATTACATTATAATCAGCTATGTGTATGGAATAATACTATGGTACATCTCATTCTTAAGCACTCTGAAAAGTTTTAATTAAAAGTATCTTTAGTAGAATTTAAATCAGCATTACGTACTTTGCAGCCACATTGTTTTTTTTTATTCCCTTATGGCACAAAGAGGTACAATTCACTTTTGGTTTTTCTGTACTCAACAAACCAGAGGGAAGGGGATTCCACCTAAACATTTAACTTTCAATGATACCCAAATAAGCTTGAACTCGCTTGTTTTACTCCAATCAAATATAAATGAATGCAATGCACTTGTACTAAGTAACATACACAATCACATTGCCAGAAATGGAGTTGAATGTGATTACAAATAGGGCTGGGTAATATAGTGAATTTTCTATATATTATGTACTGTATATTATACATCTGCACTTGTGTCCTGAGAATTCATAGAACTGATACATTTGTAAGAAGCAACCTACAAATAAATGTATCAACCTATATGTATTAAGGCAGGTAAAACAATGGCAAACCTATTTATGACAGGACTTGATTGAATTATGGAGATGACAAGGAGGGAAGAAGAAAAAAAAAAAAAAAGTTCTACCTGTTGCCTCTACATGGAAAAGGACTTCCTATTTTCCAGGCTGTTATTTTCAGCTTCTTTTATCCCAGCCCCAGAACACACACCTGTAGTTGTTGTGATGGAGCAGTCAAGTAAGGAAATAAATGTTAGCAAGCTACTGTATATAAGAAAACAAACTGACGGAATGAGAATGTCAGTTGTTATTGACTTAATTATGATGATGCTTTTATACATGCTACATAAAAAAACAAGCATGCATAATTAGTATTAATTTGCTAAGAGCACAAAAATGTGTCATATTTAAAGTTTATATAACACAGATGTTGGGTTAACTGCTTTTTTGCTATTAAATTTAGGTTAACGCATATTTGGACTAGAGCAGATCAAACTGTTGCACACAACTGTGTGGTAATTAAAAGTGCCAGCTCCTCAATTCCAGTATCTGATTGCAAGAATCATAACTATTATTTAAAAACCCAACATTATTCAATTTAATAAAGCAGAAAAATCCTGCTGCTCTTTCAAGGCAAAAAAAGACTTCCATTATTGCCACTTAAATCTCATTATGGAATTAGTTCAATAATAAAAAAAATAAATACTTGATTCATGCATCCTATGAGGGATGAAAGAGGAGACCAATCAGTTGAGAGTAGTAATCATTTTAATTTGTTGCATCATGCATTTGAATGAGGGAGCTGAAAGATGCTTTTAAGACAGCAACACACACAGCCCTGAAGGAGGAAGGGAGTCTTTGCATTCGTCGTTCATTTGTAATGGGTAAGGCTACAGTTGTCCAACTATCCAACCATTTTCTTATCAGTTTATTCAGGTCAGGATAATAGGGAGAAGGTGCCTACTATGACTGCACTGGCCACTGGATGTAACCTGCATGTCTGTGGGATGTGGAAGGAAAACCAGAGTATCCAGAGGAAACTCCAAAGAGGTGGTAGTACCAACTTGTAAAAAGTGTTGCTACTTCTGTACCTGTGGCTAGCCTACATTGTTGACAAAATAGGCAGCTCCATATGTTAATTCAAAAATAAGCAGTGCTTCAAAATGCACACTGGGCAATCCTCTAATGGTACGACATGTAATATATGAACGCAAGCATACAATCACAGAGACACACAGTTACCGATCTACTTCACTGCTGAAAATGAATCAACAATGATTTTGTGTTGTTCATTGGGTTTTTTTAAAGCCAAAGTAATATTCATTAGTATAACTAAAACATGTTTTCAGTATATTCATCTCATACAACATTAGCAAATTAACAGTGTCAACTGTATTAATGGACACAGTTACAAGCAAATACTGCAAATCAGTCTAATTCAATGGCTAATTCTGGATTAGTACAGTGGCGTAGACAATAGTCTGATCATTTATGTGATGCACCTTGAAAACAAAACAGACTGTTTTAAAGAAATTTTGAAATAATCTATATATATATATATATATATATATATAATTCACTAAGGCAAGACAACCATGAAAAGCACGGCGGAAGGGGCGTGTATTCACTAAGCAGCCGACAAGTGAGACACCTATGGCACACAGGAAGGAGCCACGCCAACCAACTCCAAGACCATTGGATACGACGACAACTCTCGCAGGGCCACGCCCACCAACTCGGACGCAACGACACCGAAAAAATGCCGTCATTTATGTTCGTCTGTCGTAGAGGCCACATGCAGTGCAGGTCAGGTTAATGTCATGTACCTCCGAGCTACGTTGACTGTTCATAGAGGCATGTTTCTCGCGGAGGTAAATCGCCATATGCAGCGTGTGAAATGGTTTGCGAGGGGTATCCCATGGGATCCTTAAAACAATCCTTTAAAACTGAGGTTAAAGCACAATGAAGGAATCAGTCTTTAAAAGCTAATAAGCCCTGTGCCTCTGTTTCATTACCGTCTCACCTGCTTCACCAATGCAGGCCCTGCAACAGTCGAGATGCTCTGTCAGCAGCTGACCTTCTCTGTGCCTGACCGGTTCACACAGAGGCAGCGCAAGAGAAAGCCGCGCCAGAGACAGACAGAGGCACACACACAGGCAGGCAGCTGGTGGGTGGCTCTCCGTGATTTTCTCTTGCGACCGGGCACATGAGCAGGCAGTGTGTATGCTTCGAGTGCGAGGGTGAACGCGACAGGACCATCTAGGAAAAATCATGTCGCGGATGTGATTCGCTGTATGCAGTGTGTAAAACAGTTTGTTTGTCGCAGATGTGAATCGCTGTATGCAGCGTGTAGAACAGTTTGAGGGTGTCCCTGTGTCTTTCCAGAAGTGTTCAACCATCAATAAATAATTATGCGGCGTTTGTTATGCCGCGGGTTCACTATTGTGTTGTATTTTGCTCTCTCCAGAGTTCCATCTTTTCATTCACTTACTGTTGTAGTCTCACACTAACCTGTTTTAGACAACCGTGTCTTTCCAGAAGTGTTTACCATTCAATAAATAATTATTCATGAGATTGAGCATGTGTCTAGGCGTGGGTAAGCCGTTGAACCCCATTCGGGCTGCAAACCGTGGAATTGCCACCAAGTGCGACTCATACGCTCCCACTGTTTTCGTCCCTACCCTTTGTACACACCCCCCTCCCACACGTTGACTGTTAATAGAGGCATGTTTCTCGCGGAGGTGAATCGCCATATGCATGGTGTAAAACTGTTTGCGAGGGGTATACCATGGGATCATTAAAACATTCCTTTACAACTGAGGTTAAAACACAATGAAGTGAGCAGTCTTTAAAAAATGAGTTTTCGGTTATGAAGCACGACCGCATGCAGCATAGCAAAGTGTTGTACATGCTACATACAGCAATTCGCATCCGCGACAAACATGTGTCTTCTTAGATGCTCCTGCACTTTGTACACAACCCCCTCCCACCTCGCTATGCCGCACGGACGATTGTGTGTTGGTTCGTTCCGTGCATTGTTACAATGTTGCTTTTCTTGCTGATTTATTACATTACCGATTTTGCAAATGTTAAAATTTCTCCCTGTGCTTAAAAATTATTAAAAAACCGGCCTGATTGTGGGCTGGCTAGTAATAAATAATATTTAATGGAGAAGCTTAATTTTACAAAGAGCATGTATTATGAAGATCTTTAAAATTAAAAGTATCAGGAGTTTAGAATTTGACCAGTCCATTAAATACTATTCTTCAGACATTTTATTAATCAGCTAATGTCTCTGCCATATCAAATTTATGTTTGCAACAATATAACAGCAAATGTCATGAAATTAAGACACATACTAAATGAAGTCTGATCACTTATGCGACACACCTTGAGAAGGCTGTTCATCACATAAGACATTAGAGAATCAATGGACACAGTATAGGCATTTACACTGATAAGTGTCAGATCTGGTTTGGGAAAAAAAAAGTTATTAAAAAGCAGCTTTTTGAAAAAAAGAAAAAAAGTCAGTATTGTACAAATAATATCTGGAACTACCTTGGTATTCATAGTGGCTCAAATATTATGTTTGAATTTTTAGTTTTGAGTTTAAATACTACTTATTCTTCAGTTACTAGACTTAAGGCAAACCAGGTAATGCCTCATATCATAAATGAACATACCATTATTTATAAAACCAACATGTGTGGTTACAATGGAGGAAATGCACCCAATTGAACTGAAATTCAAGCAAGTGTTTAAATATAGTAAAACTCTTGGTTTCACAAAATTAAAAATGTTCACTTCTGTTTTGGCTTTGAATAGCTTTTCAAATTTTATCTTTAGATTGGACTGTTTAAACTTGCTTTTCAAGATCAAGAAAACATGTTCTTTGTGAGCCTTGAACAGAAATCATCTTTACTTTAGTGCTAACAACAGATATGCACATTTTGATGAAATTCATAAGATAATTATAATAAACCGTGACAAAAATTTACCAAAACTAAAAACATTAACAAATTGCTCTTATAAACTGCAAAATATGAGAAAGAGTGCAAGACAAGGACTTTCAGGTACAATGTCATTACTCAAATGTATTTTTAAAGTCTTATTGAAAGTAAACACTAACACTCAAAATTTAATTGCTTAAAAATTGTTTATTATACCTTCCTTGAAGTTAGACAAGGTGTTACCCCTGACACTACTACACTATTTTACAGATGTGCATTTGCACATCACTTTGTTGATCATTCTTTTTTGCAATATTGAATGCAGTGTACTCCCTAGCAGCTTTTAGCCGAACACTCCGACCAGCTAATTTAGTTGAGTGCCCGGCTGTCATCTATCATGACATTGTGAGATGACAGCCGCAAATCTGCAGGCACAGACAGATCTAATGATGTGCACAGATGGCAAGGGATGAGCAGGCAGGTGGGCAGATATCTTAGAAGCAGGATCACAAGTGGCAAAGGGAGAGGCGCGGGATGGGATGTTGCCGATTACTTGATGCTAAAGCTAATAGCGGGGACGAGGCAGAGCAGAGTTCACAAGCACAGAGTATGGGGAGGTGGACTTTCGAGAGGGGGTGTACATGGTAATAGCAGGGGCGGAACAGCTTAATACAGTAGCAAGGAGTACGGAGAGGTGGGCGGGTGAGAGGGGGCTGTGCATGCTAATAGCAGGAGCGGAGCGGCAGTTCACAAGCAAAGAGGATGTGGAGGTGGGTGGGTCAGAGGAGGACTGATAAAATAAAATTAAAAAAAAAAGGACTAGTGGAGCCAGCCCGTCCGATATCAGAAAAAAGGCGTCAGGAAGTGACGTCTCTGTTTTCAGTGTCAGTGCAGTCTGTGCAAGTGCTGCTAAGCGTACAGCTGCTCTCTTCTTGTTCAGTACATGGCAAACATATATATAATATAATATATATATAATATATATACACACATATATACACACATATATACACACACACACAGAGTTGTTTAAGCATTAGGTGTGTTCTGTGTGTAAAAATCCTTGTAGCAGTCACTGTCGTTCCTGGTAGAGTGACTCTCTCTGCCATTTTTATATTTGCTCATGCTGAGGGTTTTGTTAAAGTGACCCCATCTGCCATTCTTATATTTGCTCTTATTTGGACCTGCATCCATATAGCAAAAAGTGTGCAGAAACTCTTGTGTCCTAAGCAAATGTTTTATCACTGAATTGCTGAGGGTTTTGTTAAAGTGACCCATCTGCCATTTCTTTTTTGTTCATATCTTGCTGTGCCGTAGTGCAAGTGTGCACTGAATATCCAACAGGTTCTCACTTTCCCGCTCAAAAGTCTTATTCATAGGTACTTAAATTTTTTTCACACGTTTTACCAAATTGAGCAAATAAGGTGTTCAGAAAACAGCACTGCTCAGTTATTTCAGAAAAGAGATGCCACAAACTAATGAAGGTGCGGCGTCAACTCCTGATGTGGCAATTTCAGACAAAGACATTGCAGAGGCTGGTCAATCAGGGGAAATCTCTTCAGCACACACTCTGCCAATTGATAAATTTAAGCAACGCTTATCTGGCATAAACAAACAATGGTATGTGGTGCTCAATGTGCATGAAATATTCAAACTCTCTCCAAGGAGGGAGTTACCTTAGGTAAACGTGCCATGCACAAGAATTCGAAAAGAAAGCTTGCTGGACCATGAAAAAAGTAAAAACGCATATTGAGTCTTCTGCTGATCTTTTAGGAAAGCGTGTACTACATCAAACTGGAATCGGTCAAATTGAAAGATCTGTATCTAAGTTAAACAACTTACGTAGAGATGCCTTTGTGGAAGCTTTAAGATCCATGCATTGGTTGGCCAAAAATGAGTTGCAACATACAACATTGTTTGAAAAGTTGTTGGAACACTGTAAAGAAATGGGTTGTTCCTTTTTACAAAATTTCAATGTTGGTAAAAATGCACATTACATCTCTGAAAGAATAATGCAAGAGCTGCTAGATGTCTTAGCATCAGAAATAAAGCCCGACATGCTGAAAATGTTTTCTGTATTCTGTGTGATGAAACCACAGACATCTCAGTTGCAAAACAAATATTTACATTAAATGTTTGCCAGGTCACTAAAGAGGTCAGAATTAGTTTTGTATCAACCCGCAATATGAGTGATGACAAAGCGGAGACTATAACCAACACACTGAGCGAGACTATGGACATTCTAGGCTTGAAAACTGCTAATCTGGTTGGACTAAGGTCAGATGGGCTGGCCGTTATGATTGGGAAACAGAAAGGTGTGGCAAAACTGCGTAAAGATAAAACATCTGGACTCTTGGTCAACTGCCACTGTGTAAACCACCGACCGATTGGCCATTGCAAGTGCCCAAGCAGCACCTGCTTTACCTTATTTAACAAAACTGAAAGACATCTTAAGGCAGCTATTCTATTTCTTCCAAAATTTTTCAGTTAGGATGGCTGGTTTAACGGAAATTCTAAATATTCTGAACATTCCCCAGATTAAGCTGAAAATGGCCAGTGACACTAGATGGCTGTCTCATGACTCTGCAGTACAGTCATTACGACAGTGTATGATGAGTGTCATAGTTGCACTGGAAAGAGAGGCCACTGCACAAACTGACATCACAGCTGAAGGATTAAGCAGATGTATTAAAACGTACAATTTTGTTTCCTCTCTGATGATGCTTTCAGATGAATTACCTTTGTTGTCCAACTTATCTAAGGCTTGGCAAAGGCAGGATGTCAATCTTACCGAAATTGAGCCAATTTTGCTCACCACAAAATTGTCCATCATGGAGTTGAAAGACACTCCTGGGAGATATTTTGAAAGCCTTCATCATTGTCTGGCAGAAGAATTGTCAGATCTCTGCATTGTTTATACACAGAGTGATGTAATGTCATTCAAAACTTATATATAATTCACTAAGGGCACGCAAGACAGTGAGCGCAAGCAACACAGAGAGCCCTGCCCGGCAACTCTAAGACCAGGGGATACACCCGACAGAGCCCCGCCCGCCAACTCTAACCCTTCTACTGCGTCATGGGATACACAAGACAGAGCCACAGACGCCAACTGTAACCGTCCTCCCGCATCCAGCGTCGCTTTCGAGGCATGTGCATTGCCTGCTTATGTGCCTGCATGCAACAACTCACTAAACACAGCCTCAGCCGCTTTCATCTGTGCAAAAGTCCACATGCACCTCTGAGCCACGTCGACTTTTCACCGCACACAAGACAGAGAGCCACGACCGCCAACTCACAGAGCCCCGCCCATGGGTTAATGGCACTAGACTTTCTTTTACCAGCCATTCACCATGATGTACTGGAGTGTAAGACTATCACATCTGCTACCTCACAAACTGTCCTTATTCCCCGGATTTCCCTGACCCTATCAGATTCTAATTTGCCTTTTACTTTCACACGCAGACAATTAATTTCCTGTTAGATTGGCGTTTGCAATGACTATTAATAAGGCACAAGGACAAACTTTCAAAAATATATGCCTGTATCTGCCAAAACCTGTTTTCACTCACAGACAATTTTATGTTGCTCTCTCCAGAGTTCCATCTTTTCATTCACTGACAGTTGTATCCTCAAACCCTCCCCGTTTGGACAACTGTGTCTTTCAGGAAGTGTTCACTTATCAATAAATAATTATATGCGTTGTATGCCACGCCACGGGTTTGCTAGGATATGATAAATACCTAGAAACAGTTGTCAAGCACCTAGATGCAAGATTCCCTAACATGCTAATTATTTCCAGCTTTTCAAAAGTTTTCAATGAAGAAACTCATGATTCAAGTGAGTCTGCTGAAATTCTTTTTGATCATTACTCCAAAAATGGTAGCCCTCCAATTTTAAAATATGAAAGTAGCAGGCAAGAATGGACAGTTGCATCAAAAATGATCACAAGACAATCATACAAGGGCAAGTAAGCTTCACCCCGCGCCTCGTAGGAACAACGACAACGCTGATGAAGACCTCGACGGGTTTCAGCTTTGCAGGCTTTGAAGGCTAGAACACCTCCAGCGGCACAGGCGAGCATTCAAATCCAGAACCGATTCGACCCTCTCCGCGTCCCCAGTCTGCCTTCAACCCCGGGTGATGTAATCGTGGTAGGTGATTCGATTGTACAAAACCTGAATATCACGTGCCCTAATCAAAAATCCTTTGTTTCTTGTTTTCCCGGTGCTCGAGTTCGAGATGTGATGAGGCGGGCGCCGACCTTCTACCAGAAGCACAAGAGGGCAATTGGATCCATCATTCTACATGCCGGCGTAAACGACATAAGGCACCGAGAGTCAGAGGTTCTCAAGGCTGACTTCGCAGCACTAGTTGAAGACACGAAGGAGAGGACCCCATCCGCAAAAATCTTCATCTCGGGTCCACTACCTCTCGTCAGACGATCGCATGAATACTACAGTCGTCTGCTGGGTTTAAACAACTGGCTGAGAGGCTTCTGCGAGAATCAAGACATCGGGTTTATAGACAACTGGGATCTTTTTTGGGAAAGGCCGCGCTTCTTCAAGCGGGATGGACTGCATCCGAATAGATTTGGCGCCCGGGTCCTCTCCGAAAACATTGCTAAGGTAATTCGTCTATCTTGACTGTCTACTTCTACTGCTAACCCCTTACGTAATGCTACTGGTTTGATAGGACATAATGGCTTAACAGAGTCTTCCGTTAAAGTGCACATCATTAATAATCTAATAACAAATCTTAATGCACGTAAAAAATCTAGGCAGTGCGGCATAAACACCAATAATTTAATTGAAATTACTACTTCAGATCAACACTGCATTAAGACTATAAAAACGGATTGTAGATTACATAAAAAGTACACACAGAGCGTTAACAAAAATAACTTAATTTTTGTTCCGATTACCAATAACACGCATAAAATTCAGCTCTGCCCTTCAGAAACATTAAATATGGCACTATTAAATGTTAGAGCTTTAACTAACAAGACATTTTTTATAAACGATCTTATTAGTGATAGAAACATTGATTTTATTGCGCTAAATGAAACATGGCTTAATTCCAATGGGGCGGCAGTTTTAATGAATCTGCGCCCGGATTACAGTTTTACTCGTGCGACCGCCAGGGAAAAAGGGGCGGATTGGCAAACATTTACTCGAGCCGATTAAAATGTAAAGATGTTAGTTTTGGTAAATTTAAGTCCTTTGAGTATCTCGCCGTTGTTATTCATGGAGATTCTCACGTTCTCGTATTATCCGTGTATAGACCTCCTAAATATAACGCGTCTTTCCTTGAGGAATTCTCTGACTTAATGTCAATTTTAGTTACAAACTATGACGCACTCTTAATAGTCGGCGACTTTAACTTTCATGTCGACAATCAGTGTGACCAAAAGGTAAAGGAATTCATGAACCTCCTGGACTCTTTTGATTTGAGGCAGCTCGTAAATCAGCCTACACATAAAGCAGGTCATACGTTAGACTTAGTGATTACTAAAGGACTTAAAGTTGATATAAAGCAGGTCACTGATATCGGTCTATCAGACCATTTCCTTCTACTATTTAATATAGAAATAAAGATAGAAAACGCTCATGAGAAGCATTTTGTTAAAAAACGCTTCTTTGACTCATCAGCAGCTTTAAAGCTTACAACTATTCTAAGCAATCAGTCCGTTTATAATGCCAACTATAATAGCGAGGATAATGTAAATAGTAAAGTGGAAAACTTTAATTCTAAAGTAAGAACTGCTGTTGACATAGTTGCACCTGAAAAGACAGTTAAAAATCCTCTAGTACTGTTATTCCATGGAAGACCCAAAGAGTGTCTGATTTAAAAAGAACATGTCGTAGAGCTGAGCGTAAATGGAGGAAAACTAAACTAACTATCCATTATGAGATATTGAAGTTAAAATAACAGAATACAATAACACTGTCCGTCTTGAGAGGCTGCTATTTCTCTAATATTATAAATAACAATGCTAGTAATCCCAGAGTCTTATTTTCAACAATTGACCGTCTGTTAAACCCAGGTAACACAAAGGAATGCCCCAGAATACTTCCAGTGAAACCTGTGAGAACATTGCTGTATTTTTCACTCAAAAAATTAATGATATTAGAGATAACATAGTATATCTCCCCAACACTGCAGAACCTCCAAAGCCCCGGTACTCCATTATAAACAAATTAAATGCTTTCACCAGGATAGATTTACCTGAATTACATAGTATAATCTCTCAACTGAAACCCTCCACCTGCGTCCTTGACCCAATACCAACCAGGTTTTTCACAGAAATATCAGGCGTGCTAATTGACAATATTCTGGACATAGTTAATTGTCATTAGATACGGGGTCTTTCCAGACTGTCTTAAGACTGCTGTAGTTAAACCCCTGCTCAAGAAAATAATCTTGACCCTCTGCCTTTGAAAATTTTAGACCCATCTCTAACCTGCCCTTCTTAAGTAAAATTCTAGAGAAGGCAGTCATTATGCAGTTAAATGACCACCTAAATAAACATGCTATTCTTGATTAATTTCAGTCAGGCTTCAGAACAAATCACAGCACAGAAACTGCACTTGTTAAAGTAGTAAATGACTTGCGGGTAAATGCAGACAGAGGCCATTTATCTGTTCTCATCCTCTTAGATCTGAGTGCTGCATTTGACACCATTGATCATAATATTCTTAGAAATCGCCTTAGTCAATGGGTGGGCCTCTCTGGCAGTGTCTTAAATTGGTTTGAATCCTACCTGGCAGGGAGAAAATTCTTTGTGAGTTGTGGTAATCAAATCTCAAAGACACATGATATCCGATATGGTGTTCCACAAGGCTCTATCCTGGGTCCGCTGTTATTCTCAATCTACATGCTTCCGTTAGGTCAGATTATCTCAGGTTACAACGTGAGCTACCACAGCTATGCTGATGACACACAGCTGTACTTATCTATAGCACCTGATGACTCCGACTCTTGATACACTAACACAATGTCTTACTGGTATTTCTGAATGGGTGAATAGTAATTTTCTCAAACTAAATAAAGAGAAAACTGAAATTTTAGTAATTGGCAATAATGGATTCATGAGGTTATCAGAAATAAACTTGATGCACTAGGATTAAAAGTTAAGACGGAAGTAAAAAATTTAGGGGTAACCGTTGACTGTAATCTGAATTTTAAATCGCATATTCATCAGACCACTAGGACAGCATTTTTTCACTTAAGAAACATAGCTAAAGTTAGACCTCTTATATCATTGAAAGATGCTGAGAAATTAATTCACGCTTTTGTTTTCAGTAGACTAGATTACTGTAACGCACTCCTCTCAGGACTACCCAAAAAAGACATAAATCATTTGCAATGAGAGCAGAATGCAGCTGCTAGAATCCTAACTGGGAAAAGAAAATCCAAACACATTTCTCCAGTTTTGATGTCACTACACTGGTTGCCTGTGTCATTCAGGTTTGACTTTAAAATACTGCTTATGGTTTATAAAGCCTTAAATAATCGCGCTCCATCTTATATATCGCCACCACCACCTACTCAAAGCATCAGGATGCACCAACATTGATGGACTGAAAGCCAGAAGTCTACGTGACCATCATCATCAGGTCCTTCCATGAAAACCCTAAATACAAAGAGGACTGTTTGACTTATGTTAGGTAGATTGCCCAGAGGGGACTGGGCGGTCTCTTGGTCTGGAACCCCTACAGATTTTATTTTTTTCTCCAGCCTTTGGAGTTTTTTTGTTTTTCTGTCCACCCTGGCCATCGGACCTTACTCTTATTCTATGTTAATTAATGTTGACTTATGTTTATCTTTTATTGTGTCTTCTATTTCTCTATTCATTTTGTAAAGCACTTTGAGCTACATTTTTTTGTATGAATATGTGCTATATAAATAAATGTTGATTGATTGATTCAAAGACTTCAGTCCAAAACAGATTTTACTAAAAATGGCAACAACAACAGAGCTCAGAGTTGTTTTCAAAAATTTAGCCAAACCAGCTCATATTGGGCTAGTGACCCCAGTGAGCACAGCTGAATGTGAAAGGGGGTTTTCAGCCCTTAAAAGGATCAAGACATACTTGAGAAATCGCAAGAATCAATGCACGCTAAATAATCTCATGCTGATCTCCTTGAAGGGCCCAGATCCTGGGGACTTTGATTATAGGAAAGCTGCAGACAACTGGGCCTCTAGGAAGAGAATATTTAACTGAAGACACCTTCTGCATATGCAAGTTGGCTTTGAGGAATATTTTTACATATTTCTTCATTAGGTTTCCAATACTTTTTTTCATTGTTTTCACTTTTTTTCCCCAACAGCGACAATACTTGGTTGGCCTCTTGGTTTATGTCATAACAATTGTTATTTAAAAATGTTGTTAGGATTGCAGAATCCTGAATTGGATACTTCTTAAATTTAATAAAAATATTCTGGCACAAGTGTCAAACCTTAAAAAAAGGAAGTCATATTGAGCATTGCAAATATAATTACCTAATAAAAATAGTGCACATTTAATTTTCCCCACCATCAAATTTCCCCATCCCGCCAAGCTACTTTTTTTTGCCACCCGGCTGGAAAAAAATTCTGGGGAGAACAATGGAATGGTTAGCTTATATCAGCAGAAATACAGCAGTCTTCAGTTACTTGAGCACAACCTTTAACAATACATTATAGGGCTTCCCCACCCTTCAGCGAACCGCTTTTGGATCTATAATTGTACTAAAAATAGATTTCTAAATACTTCCCTGGCACCATACAAGTACTGCTTTACGTCTGATTCCATTTTGATTAACTCTTTAACCTTTGACCCCAACTTCCTGCTGGTGTATGCTAGAGCAGTTAGCGTCTTAGTTGGCTATTAGTAGAAACATTGCGTAAAAATGAGGTCTAATTAATAGTGTATATTTTGCCAGTGGATATCATTGACAAATTGATGATTGATTAATTATGTGGCTCAATCTAAGCAAACAGCAAATTACTGGCAAAGTAATACCTAGTAGGAAAGTTATGAGTTAGGGAGAGTTCAGGTGTTTAGGCAATTTTGGGTATTGCATTGAACGGATTTAAATCTTCAGATACTGTTTAATGCTGGAAAGGTTGCATCTAATATGACGGCTCCTGCTGCATCCTTCTTTTGAATAAAGTACACTGTTCGTGCAATACATATCTATAACACTACTAAATTTTAACCAAATCTATCAAGGCATTTTGTTTTTCTACTGTTCGGGTGTGTTTTACCCCTAAATACTGATACTGAAGTATCATTTCTTACTGGATACTAACTGACTTAGATGTACCAACCTGCCACTTTTCAACTTTTTAACACTAGAATTACCAAAGCCTAAGAAAAAAACATAAGTATACAAGTACAACAAAACAAATGTGCTTTTATTAAAGAATATAACTGTAGAAAGAGAACTCTCATTCGAGTGTGACACTGACATGCCCTTAACATGACCGCTCCAAAAAGCGCTGAAGAAAACATGCATTATATAATTGAGAAGGCAGCGAAACAATAAGAAGCGAGCGAAGTGACATATACAACCATATTCATGAGTGCTGCTACTTCGGAAACAAAGCACGGTGTAAACCTAAAGTTTAAATTAAGTTCATAGACAGGCTGCTGCTGGTGTTTGTCATGCCCACGGGTAATGCGGGATACAAGTTTAATGAGAGGACGCAGTATATAAACAAGAGTGTGGATCACTGTAACTAATTTAAAATTGCAGGTGAAGGGCTGCGCTTATGCAAATTCCGAGAGACTGTGTTTGTGGGAGATTGACAGTTAAGGCGGGTGGGGGAGTCACATTATCATCTCCCCTCCCATTCACCTCATTTCGGTCTGAGCTGAGCTCCGCAGCTAACACAGTGTTACGGAAGCGACTTTGTGACGCTTCCACCAAATACTCACAGAAAAATCCACAAGTTAATACACACGCTGTCTCTACAGTTTCTCCACACTGAATCCTCCAGGCACTACTTACAAAAGGTTACATTAACAATCTTCTTGCTTTATTTTTAAATTGTTTCCTTTTCTTAGCACAAGCACAACTGAGAAGCTTCGATGCATGTTCTCCATAACGCGTTAAAAAAATCACGCATTTAATCACACTTTGCATTACAAACAAAGGGGAACTTCTGTCTATGCATGATTTCCTGGTACACCGATTACATTGATCAGCGCTTCCCGATTTATTTTACCCTCGCACCCCCTTGGTTTGAGAAGAAGTATGAAAAAATATGAGGTTAACACAGAAAAACAAATCACCAATTGAAGCTTTATGAATAATCGATTCACCATCAATAATTGTTTTGGTAAAGTCATACTCAGTGTAATCCTCCTTCCATTTTATAATTTTTCTGCCACTAGCCATGATTAAATTAACCATAAAAAAGTAAGAGCGAAGCGAGGTTGACTTATTCAGGCAGGCAGGCGACAACTCAATAGCTCGAATTTGGACATGAGTAGGTTCTATTTAGTCGCCAGAAATATCTTTGTTAGGAATGGAAGTTAAATTTAGTCTTTAAATTTCTATGGTAAAGAAAAAGTTATGCAATGATGACTACATTTAACTATATAAAGTCAAAACTTGTATATATAAAGTCATTCCCGAATATATAAAGTCACTGTCGGAATAAATAAAGTCAAAACTTGAATATATAAAGTCAGCGCTGGAATATATAAAGTCATTCCCAAATATATAAAGTCAAAACCTGAGTATATAAAGACGGCGTTGGAATATTTCGGAATATATAAAGTCAGCATCGGAATATACAAATTCAGCGCTGGAATATCCATCCATTTCCCAACCCGTTGAATCCGACCACAGGGTCACGGGGGTCTGCTGGAGCCAATCCCAGCCAACACTGGTCGCAAGGCAAGAAACAATGCTGGGCAGGGCACATGCATCATTTTCAAAACATTAACCGGACAGTGTTTTATTAATTTATTTTTCTGAATACGTTTTTGTTAACTTAGTTCAGTTCAGGGTCTTGTCAATCAATAGATTTTGACTTTCACTTTATATATTCAAGAGTGAGTTTATATACTCCGATGTTGACTTTATATAATCAGGAATGACTTTATATATTCTGGGTATTTTGAGAGATAGAGATATAATATACATATATATATATATATATACATATATATACACATATATATATACACATATATATATACACATATATATATACACAGAGAGAGAGAGAGAGAGATACACACAGTGGTGTGAAAAACTATTTGCCCCCTTCCTGATTTCTTATTCTTTTGCATGTTTGTCACACAAAATGTTTCTGATCATCAAACACATTTAACCATTAGTCAAATATAACACAAGTAAACACAAAATGCAGTTTTTAAATGATGGTTTTATTATTTAGGGAGAAAAAAAATCCAAACCTACATGGCCCTGTGTGAAAAAGTAATTGCCCCCTTGTTAAAAAATAACCTGTGTTGTATCACACCCGAGTTCAATTTCCGTAGCCACCCCCAGGCCTGATTACTGCCACACCTGTTTCAATCAAGAAATCACTTAAATAGGAGCTGCCTGACACAGAGAAGTAGACCAAAAGCACCTCAAAAGCTAAACATCATGCCAAGATCCAAAGAAATTCAGGAACAAATGAGAACAGAAGTAATTGAGATCTATCAGTCTGGTAAAGGTTATAAAGCCATTTCTAAAGCTTTGGGACTCCAGCGAACCACAGTGAGAGCCATTATCCACAAATTGAAAAAACGTGGAACAGTGGTGAACCTTCCCAGGAGTGGCCAGCCGACAAAATTACCCCAAGAGCGCAGAGACGACTCATCCGAGAGGTCACAAAAGACCCCAGGACAATGTCTAAAGAACTGCAGGCCTCACTTGCCTCAATTAAGGTCAGTGTTCACGACTCCACCATAAGAAAGAGACTGGGCAAAAACGGCCTGCATGGCAGATTTCCAAGACGCAAACCACTGTTAAGCAAAAAGAACATTAGGGCTCATCTCAATTTTGCTAAGAAACATCTCAATGATTGCCAAGACTTTTGGGAAAATACCTTGTGGACTGATGAGACAAAAGTTTTTGAAAGGCAAATGTCCCGTTACATCTGGCGTAAAAGGAACACAGCATTTCAAAAAAAGAACATCATACCAACAGTAAAATATGGTGGTGGTAGTGTGATGGTCTGGGGTTGTTTTGCTGCTTCAGGACCTGGAAGGCTTGCTGTGATAGATGGAACCATGAATTCTACTGTCTACCAAAAAATCCTGAAGGAGAATGTCCGGCCATCTGTTCGTCAACTCAAGCTGAAGCGATCTTGAGTGCTGCAACAGGACAATGACCCAAAACACACCAGCAAATCCACCTCTGAATGGCTGAAGAAAAACAAAATGAAGACTTTGGAGTGGCCTAGTCAAAGTCCTGACCTGAATCCAATTGAGATGCTATGGCATGACCTTAAAAAGGCGGTTCATGCTAGAAAACCCTCAAATAAAGCTGAATTACAACAATTCTGCAAAGATGAGTGGGTCAAAATTCCTCCAGAGCACTGTAAAAGGCTCATTGCAAGTTCTTGCAAATGCTCGATTGCAGTTATTGCTGCTAAGGGTGGCCCAACCAGTTATTAGGTTCAGGGGGCAATTACTTTTTCACACAGGGTCATGTAGGTTTGGATTTTTTTTCTCCCTAAATAATAAAAACCATCATTTAAAAACTACATTTTGTGTTTACTTGTGTTATATTTGACTAATGGTTAAATGTGTTTGATGATCAGAAACATTTTGTGTGACAAACATGCAAAAGAATAAGAAATCAGGAAGGGGGCAAATATATATACATACAGTGGTGTGAAAAACTATATATATATAAAAATATATATATATATATATATATATATATGACAACAACACTCATATCAATGACAAAACAATTACATTAACAATCATGTTACGTTATTTTTAAAAATTCTTTTTCATAACTTCTTTAACACACTACTTCTCCACTGCGAAGCGCGAGTATTCTGCTAGTATATAATATAAGAAACATTCATTTTAAAGCTAATAAGAAGGCAGATTAGCAAAAAACAGATGGAGGTCCACACTGTCCAGACCTAACCCCTGCAGAAGAGTTGGCTCTCCAGCAAAATGCCCATCGCCCTGTTTCTGAGGGAATTTTTTTTTTGTTGGGTCAGTTGCAGGGAATGTCATACCCCTAGAACCCGTGTCTGACCAACGAGATATTGACGAAGGTCAAATATTTGATGAAGACACTGTTTCTGATTTATCAGGAGGAGAGGTACATTTTACAAATAATGTTTGATCAAACTCCACTCTGATCAGTCTCATGTGCCCCAATTACATTTGGAAATCCTGGGTGATGAGAATGTTAGGCTGATTGTGAGATTCTTTATGGGGCTGTGGGTGTTTTTGCCTGTGTATTACCTACCTGCAGTGGCATGAAATGCCATCTTTTATTGTCTGCACACGCAGGTGTCCAGGAAACACTACGAAACCCCGAAGGAAATATTTCAGAGCCAAACAGACTTTACGAATTGCCTGGCAAACTGCACTTTTAGATAGATTTTCCGCATATAAAAAAAAAAAAAAAGTGCCACTTGCAAAAAAACTCAAAGCAATGCATACTGTCTGTGTGGTTGTGAGAGCCGACTTCGCCTAGTTTGACTTCAAATATAAGGTTCTAATAAATCTTTGAGTTACAATATTCTCCCTCGGCTAAAGCGGTATCTGTATCTTTCGAAAAGAATTTCCTCCAGGAGCAATAAAGGATCTTGCCGATCGCGCAAAACCCTCTCTGTATGAAATTCTCTTCTTATAATTTTGCACATTGATATCAATCAGTAGCTCATTCATGAACGGCAAAGCCATGACTGAATGAATTCCATGCACAGAAACTGATTAAGTGTGTGAGCTAATCCTTATATACATAAAACACACCTGCTCCGAGCAGGTTTGAGGATTTGGATCTGCTGCTATGACAACACATCCAGCAAGAGTTTCGAAAAACCGACAGATCCAGGATCATGCCAAATCATCAACAATTACATCTGGTTAAACGAGTAATCCACGTACGAAAAATACCCCCATGATGTTCTGGCTCCATTTTGTTTTGGCTTTAGCCATGTGCAAGACATGCACAGATTTTTAGAAGAAATGGTGGATTGCAGGAAGTTCACTATGTACTGCTGGCTCCTTAACTAAATTAATGTTTTTTATTGGTATGTGTTTTGTTGTTGTTGGGGGTTTTTTTGAAGGGGGGGGGTTCCTTATGTTTATATCAATATATAAACATTTGATTACTGATGTGTCAAATGACCTTTTCCCTCCACCATTTATTAATCAGTTTGGTACCTCATGACATGTATAGTACGTATTACAGTTCTGATATATAAGATTATTAACGACACAGAATTGTTCTTTTTTTTTCTCATTTTACTCTTTATTCACACGTAAATACTGTATACATTAAATTTAAATAATGTTAGCAAGTTATGATGGTTGCATAATTGTTTTTTCCTTGGGATAACAGCGGGAACACTAAACTAGCACGCTCTAAACATCAGCGGTCGCACTACGCTAGCACGGCCATGATGCTAGTAATTACAAGAACAGGCAAGCATTTACCTTGGCTAACTTGATCTGATAAAATGGTAAACATGTTAATAAACCAACACAGGCCAGCCTGTATATTAAGAATATTCCATATTGTTCATAAATGGTAAGATTATAACTAGCAAACGTACCAACTTAGCAATCAGGAAACGACTCCCCGGTTGCACTTCCTGTTGTGGCTGCGCGTGCATCTGACGTCAGTGGCTGAGCATGCGTGTGGCTGAGAGTGCACGGTCTGCAGCCAGACCCTTCTCCAATTATTAGTAAAACTGTTTGTTTTAATGATGTGTTTACATAGATTGTTGTAGACACGAAAACACACATTAAATGAATGTATTACAAATAACAATATATTATTCACCTTATACAACTCTAGGCAACTCACACACAGGTAAACAGATTTGAGGTGAGAGAACTTTCTGCGGCGGTGGCGGGAAGGGATAGCAGGCTGCTTGCTGCTTGTGTTGATCGACACACAACACAAAAGATGCTAATGGAGAGGTGCAAAGGGATTTAAGGTGGGCTGGGATTATAAGTTTTTTTTGTAGGCTGAGGTCATTCTAGTGTTAACTAAATGGGAAAAAGTGAATGCACTAAAAGTTGCATTACATTGTTATGGTCTTTGGGTCTTTTCTCTTCTTAATGATGATAAAAGTAAACCACTCAAATTCAGTTATGCTTAATCTAGAAGTAAAGAGTTTTCTGATATTTAAATTTATTTTCTATATAATCAGCACCTCCTCTTTAATTTTCATTTAATCACATAAAAACAAAGTCATCAGCACTGCATAATTTATCTGTAAAACATCTAAAACAGAAAATGTAACCTTGTTTGCATTCAAGGATTATTTGAAGTTGCAGTGCACCTGACAGAGAATTAAAGACAGCACAAGCAGAACTTCTAGGAAACTTTGAAAGCACCAACAGGTGATGTGCAAAATTCAGGGCAGCATGAAACAAGTGCACAGAGATTATATATAAAACCAGTAATGGCGCACTACATCAAAATGTGCAGTGAATACACTTGACTTGGGCATTCCTAATTTTCATCTTTCTCTGTACCTTTAGCATTTGTTTGCTGAGAGGTTGATGCGTTTGCTGCTTCCTGAGCAGCTCTTCTTTTCTCCACCCTAGTGGCCCACTTCTTTACTTCTTCAGTTGCCATCTTTTCGCATTAAAGCTGATTAAGTCAGTGTTTGTGTTGCAATTACTTAGTACATTTTTCTTAATTTTACACTTAAGCTGGCACTTAAGTCTTGATCAGCCTCAAGAATGATTTAAGCTATAAAGAGGTAGGGAAAGGAACGCTGAAGGTGGTAGGGATGAGAACGTCATCCATATACATGTGCCGCATGACCTCCCTGCTGATCGACCGAGAATTGATTCTACAATCTTCTTCTTTCAGCAGCTCCCATTAGGGGCTGCCACAGCGGATCATCCAAAATTGTTGTCTGCATATTGATTTGGCAAAATTTTACACAGGAAGCCCTTCCTGACGTAACTCTCCCCATTTATCCGGGCTTGGGACCGGCACGAAGAAACACACTGGATTGTACATAAAATAAAATAAAATTAAAATGAGGACTAACCTTGGAGGCTTATCATCACCCAGAAAGTGGACAAAGACGTCACGCAGTATATGTGTACCCAATTCCCGGTCAATAGTTCAAACGGTCTGTGAGCTACAGGTGATTTAAAATCCTGGAAAGACAAACGGACAGCTGCAGTAGCATATTATATAAGAAGATTTGGGGTGCGGGACAAAGTCTTGTACCTGAGTCACTTACTTCACAATGGGAATTGTCAGGGAGGCATTTAGTGATTAGTAAAAATATTCTACCCTTATTTTTAAATAATTTTTTCTTTTTCTTGTTTCATTTTGTTATTAGCATAAATAAGTAGTGTTCACTTTGTTACTAATGGCATCTTTGCATAAAGTCTACTAGCAGCTAGAAATTCATTATGCATCTCATAGCCTATGTTGGCCCTCCAGCAAATTACAATTCTGCAGTAACACAAATCCAAAGTAAAGATTTGAAACTTTGTATTTTATTTCAAATATTAAATGGAGTGTCAAATAATTAAAGGCATATATGAATTTCAAAATTTGTACGTAACAGTTCTAGTTGACAAACTTTGTATTTAGAATAATCCTGCACAAGAACAAAGATGAATCATGTAAGGAAATCCGACTGGTTTGTACTTTTTGCTAAGCATTTGTATTACATAACCTTTTGAGTCCAGTACTTGTTTGGTACTTGCAAAAAGCCAAATGACTGAGTCGATACAGAGTAAGAAGTAGTAATTCTTCATCCCTAATATTTAATCACTAGGCTCTCAGGTAGTACCTAATAAAAATTACTTGAAATTCTTAATGTACGCACCGCATTAACTATATATTGCTTTCCCACAAATTCTTGCATATTTTGAGATAGCCAAAAAAAGTATTTTATATACAGTATTTCAAATGTGAGACATTTTCCATGTTAAGATATCTTGTGCACATTTTCAGATTACCTTGAAATAACAATGAAACAATTTTGAAAGGCTTGGAAGTTAAGACTGTAAATAAATAAATCAATAATAAGTGGAAAAAATACTTGCCAACACTTTTAAGTTATTTAGTTGCCTTATTATAGATTACGTATGTTACTGGAGGACAAGGAGGAATGTTAACTGCATTTTAAGATATAGTGGAGACTGAGGATGCAAATATGGTTAAGGGATCAAAGACCAAAGAACTGTGTGAAGTCATTTCATTTTCAAATCTGTGTCTTGAAAGATCTATAGAAACTAACAGACAAGGCACAGAAGCAGGACCGTAACTTGGTAATGCTGAAGGGAAAAAAAAGAGTAATGATATTTCCCTCACTAACACTGGTGATAATCCAGCAGCTGTCTCAATATCAATTTCTTCTATCAATTCTGATAGCTGAAAATCTTTATCCGACAATGAAGAATCCAAGTCGTCAACAAATTGAAAAACTCCTTGCGAGGAGAATTTCTTTTGTATTTAATGCCTGATGTACACAAAGCCAGTCATCCACCCTCATTTCCTGCTATAAAATTCAAATGATACACACCAGGAAACTTGTATGATGCATACCAAACGATTTCAGCCTTCTACACCTTAATATTGACTACAGCTTTGGAAGTGTTACGCTACACCTTACAGTTTGTAACAAGACTTGTTACTGGGTACTTTTTTTTTGAAAATGTACTTTATTGGCAAATGTTATTTTAGAGCATACAGTAAAATCTTATTTATCACGGTTAATCCGTTCCAGACTCTACCGTGATAAAATAATTTCCGCGAAGTAGGATTCTTTATTTATAAATCAAATATTTTCGAAGTTAGAGCATAGAAAACCTGTTTACGACATTCTAAATACATTTTTTTAAATTATTAGAGCCCTCTAGACATGAAATAACACCCTTTAGTCAAACGTTTAAACTGTGCTCCATGACAAGACAGAGGACAGTCCCGTCCGACAATTAAAAGAATGCAAACATATCTTCCTCTTCAAAGGAGAGCGCGTCAGGAGCACAGAATGTCAGAGAGAGAGAGCAAAAAGCAAACAATTAAAAATCAATAGGGCTGTTCGGGCTTTTAAGTATGCAAAGCACCACCGGAGAAAGCAGCTGCAAGGAAAGGGAGCAATGAGAAGGTAGTCTTTCAGCATTTTTTAAAGAAGCGTGCGTATCCTCTAGGCCAGTGTGCGAACAGCCCCTCTGCTCACACCCCCTCCGTCAGGAGCAGAGAATGTCAGAGAGAGTGAGAGAGACAGAGAAATGCAAACAACCAAAAATCAATACGTGCCGTTCGGGCTTTCAAGTATGTGAAGCACCACGTGGGAAGTGTGGCGTATATCATGGAGGAGTTTTATTTAATAAGTAATATGTGCTCCGATTGGGTAGCTTCTCAGCCATCCGCCAATAGCGTCCCTTGTATGAGATCAACTGGGCAAACCAGCTGAGGAAGCATGTACCATAAATTAAAAGACCCATTGTCAGCAGAAATCTGCGAACCAGCGAAAAATCCGTGATATATATTTAGATATGCTTACATTTAAAATCTGCGATGGAGTGAAGCCGCAAAAGTCAAAGCACCATATAGCGAGGGATCACTGTACTTGAGTACTGATATAAAGGAAGGTTTGGCAAAGCTGTAAAGCTTTTGGCAAAAACATTTCATTAAAAAAAATATCCAATTAACTGGTTAATCAAAGAGGTAATCATCAAGATAATCAATTGGCAAAATACTGGTTAGTTGCCGGCTTACTGACACAATGGAATATCTCAAAATGATTATCATCTTACAACTGAATTGCATTTCAGATATATCCAAATACAAAGTTATTTTAAGTTGTCTTGAAATGTATTTCTAAAAATTAAACTTCCTTTCGCTTTCCTAATATCCCTTTAACTGTTACAGCAAGTGCCCAGAACTCATTTCATTAACGGAGATTTTATTGTTTAATTTATTTTTCTAGCTCCTTATTCAACAAATGTGAAATGCCATACATTCTGAACTCGGAATGCACTGTGTGTAGTACATTTTAAGTTTCAGAATAGTTGACTGAACACATGGAGGCTGTAGGCATCTGTGTTTAGAAGTGGTGCCTCTTGTCAATGACGCACCACTTGGTGATGAAGGTGGTCACATAACCTTTAGGAAAAACCTGCAGACAATAGTCACAGTTTCTTGCGATACCTGAAACTTCTTTAATAGTCTCAGATAAAAAGGCATCTGGTAAGCTTTCCTTACCATAAAGAATCATTATTGGATATGTTATTTAGTTTTTATCAGTTATATATTGATTGTTGTCATTGCTCTGTTTGGTAATTTACTGTCTGCTATGTTATCCTACCATGGCCCATACTGATGCCGCATATTCCTGTGTGACTAATAAATGCCTCTCTCTATGCTATAAGGTACTGATAATGGTGATGCCCAGAACTGCAAAATTTTCACCATGTCCACAAACTGTACACCGAGTACTGGACCATCTGCAGTTTTCCTACCAGGACTACATAGGGGTGGTCGCTATTGTCACCAATATGCTAAACAGAGCCTACACCCTGCTGGAGAAACAGGTCAGAGGACATTGTTTTGTTTACTTCTCTAGTGCAGCCAACACCATACAGCCCAAACTTTGGGGAAGAAACTCCAGTCAATAAGTCTTCTTTACTTCTTTGATAATAGACTACTTAATGGGAAGACCAGTTTGTGCAGCTTAACAACTGTACATATATAACATAATCATGAGAAGTATAGGGGTTCCACAATAAACTGTACCGGCCCCTTTTCTGTTTACCATGTACAACTCTGACTTTAGATAATACTGAATCATGTCAATTGCAAACATTTTCTGACGACACAGCTATAGTTAGGTGTATCAGCCTTGGGCAGGAGAATGAACACAGGACACTAAAGAATAACCTTGCCAAATGGTGCAACCTGAATCACTTGCACCTAACATCACTAAGACAAAGAAGATGATCATAGACTTTAAGGGGGTCAAGCCAAATCTGCCTTGTGTCTCATTGATGGTGAAGATGTGGAGGTGATAAGGTCTTACAAACACCTCAAGGTGCACCTGAACAACAGACTAGAGTGTAATATCAACATAGAGGCTATATACCAGAAGGGCTAGAGTTCCTCTATTTCCAGAGGAGGCTGAGGTTGCTCAGCGTATGTAGGCCACTCTTAAATGTTTTCTACCAGTCTGTAGTGACCAGTGTATTTTTCTGTGTGTGCTGGACAAATGGCATTAGTGCCAAATAAAGCTTAAATAAACTGATTAAAAGGGCTACTTCAATTTTGGGAGTCAGGCTGAACACACTGGAAGAAGGGGTAGAACAGAGGTTACCCAGGAAGATGCCTACTATCCTGGAAAATGAACCTGACCCCCTATATGAGGTTATGTCTAAACAGAGGAGCACCTTCAGTAACAGACTGAGACAAGTGCAGCGCTCCAAGGAGTGCAAGGTTGTTTCTATCCTCAGTCATCAGAATGTATAATGAGTCACCCCTCAGCTGAAGTAATCTTGGTCCCTGTCTGCTTCCTGACCTGGTCTAGCAGGCATCTTAACAAAAAATGACGCTATTTACAAAATACTGCGCTGTGAAATGGTATCTGAAGTATGTGCAACTGTAATCACTTCACTGTTGGTGAAAACCCACATTCTGTTAATTTGCTTACAGATAATTCATATTATAGGTGTATTTAGACCTTGTTAGCATACCTGACTATTATAATTCAATTAGAAATTGTCTTTTTGTCTGCCGTGTAACCCTGCAATTTTCTTCTAGATTAATAGTTTATAGCTATCCGTCTATACATGGGTGACCAGTTGCTTCTGTCTTATTACTATGCACCTATTATCATTTAAGAATAAAAACAAAGCAAGCACACCAAGTGAGTAGGCAATAATAAATCTGGTCCAAAAAATATAATGCGAAAGCAAATTATGGCCATACGCTGCACTGAAGGAATAGCGGAAATTAAATCTTACTTAAGCAAGAATAATGAATAATATCAAAACGGATACATACGTTATTTTATTCAAACGCTAGTAACGGGCTTCTAAATCTCCCACCCCCTCCGCTAATGCCCAACTTCCAGAAATTACCTTCCGCTGCACAAAGGAACAACACATATCAAACTCATGGCGACAATTAAAAGGATTTCAACCAAATTGCATAGTACTGACTCTTAAAGTAACCCACACAGGATGGTGAACAAAAACATAAGCGCAACCAAAATACTATTGATGCTCCACAGAGAGAGGAAGCGCGCCTGAAATAATGTGCCTCGTAAATAAAAGTCTAGACTACCAAATGAAACTGAACAACGAAGGCACAATCTAGAATTCTCTTCTCCAGGCGATGGTCGGTTTGCGGCTAAAACACGGGGTCTTGTATCACACACACAATTCATTTTCATGAAAAACAATCCCGGCTTCTTTAAGAACTACAAAGGGGCAGCTGCGAAGCGAGCGCCGATCGGCCTTGCACCATTGAGGCCTCACGCAAAACCGGAATGGCTGACAATCACTACCCGATTCTAAATGTGAGGCAGCCGACGGGGCGACGCAGTATTAAATACACAAGAATCGACAGGATTGAAAATGTCGCTCATATGCCTTGGAACTGAAAACCTACTGAGCTGTTCTATGCCCCCAACCTCCGCAATCAGTGTCACATTTTGCACAAAAACACACAGACGATAAATATTTTTTTCTAAAGATCTATGGGTCTAAAATGATGCTAGTCTGGCCAAACGTTTTGCATTTTTCCATTATGCTGCATTCCCCGATTCAAAAAGGTTACATCAGTTCTCGGAATGAAGTACAATGGCGATTAACAGGCAACTTGAAACCTGGTAGCCGATCTTAACGTCGCCGCTTATAAGTCCTCGTAAAATCAGGCCGAATGCGCTTATTCGCCACATGCAAACAAGCCCGACCCTTCAACTCACTGGGCCTGAACTTACGTGGCGAAGTTTATCTCAATTTCTTTTTTAAATTCAAGAACACCAGGGGAACTTAAAATAATTTCAAACCATCTCATTCGAACCTCAATTACTGCTCTAACTGGTAAGCTGAAGAACGTGTTTCAAAGCAGAAATGAATTCCCAAAGTGGCTTCAACTGCACAAAGTTACTGCTGTAAAGAACGTCATACATTTTCCAAATCCCACTCACCGTTTTCAAAAAAGAGGGGCAATTAACGTGGAATGAGAAATGCAGAACCGTCAGCGGTTATCCAGAAGCAAACATGGAGTCTCCCTCTGCACATCTGCCTCCTGTGTTTCCAGGAATATTTGCTTGTAGACCGCGAAATAGCCAAATAGTTTCCCCGATTTTAACGCACGCAAGGTTCGCTGTAGAATTGCGATCGGCTCGGCCACATGTCGTTGATAATCCGTTGCGTTTATTTGTCTCCGCAGGGGGTCGCTGTATCAGACTTCCTTCTCTCTTTTTCTGCATGAATGACTCAAACTACAGGCGTCGGGCACATGCCAATGACGTCACTGACAATAGCGCTATGTGGTAGATGTAGTTTTACGCTAACAATGTCGGCCAATAGCGACGTAATTACCTCAATAGTAATCCCATTTGGACATAAACGCAAGCTCACCAGATTTTAAATTCTAAGTATAGCTTCTGTAGTTGAATATGTCTAATTTTAGTTACGCTTTTTTGTAGACCCTTTATTGGTATTGCATTGCTATTCTGAAGATAGCAATAACATTTAGTACATTGTCACATGTAGTGAGGAGTCAAGCAAATGACACCCTTTTTGGCTACTAAAAAGATTACAATATGCAAGTTTTCGAGGCAACTCAGGCCCCTTCTTCAGGCAAGATGTAATACAGAAACTGGAGTTCCCTGTGTTTATATAGACACCAGGACAGATACAACATTGGAAAACCTGTAAGTGAGACATCCTAAATGTAAAAAAGTAATAGACCTCTTCAGGCTAAGATTCTTTTAGCAATAGAGAAGAACAATGTATGGTCAAGATCTTTGGATAAGATAACTGTCCAACAAAGTCTTTTGAAGCTTCTGATGAGTTTTTCAATACAATGTATGCCTGTAGACAAGTTGTCTGTGTCATTCTGAGAGATGCAAACAATCCTCATATCTGGCCATGAAACTCTTGTCTCTATTCAAACCATGTGGTAATGTGTTAAATTTTAGCATGAGTTTACCTTCCTATTCTTTTCTCTCTTGCTGTGTTCTGAAGTTGCCCATAAGCACTGTGACTTTAAAGTCCCTCTCACAGTGTCCATGGCTATTGAATTTGGCCACAACAGGAACATATGTGTTGCCACGTTTAATGTGGAACCTGTGTAAATTCATTCTCTGGCGGAGTGTTTGTCCAGTTTCTCCCACTCACCTAAAGGATTATTAGGAACACCATACTAATACGGTGTTTGACCCCCTTTCGCCTTCAGAACTACTTTAATTCTACGTGGCATTGATTCAACAAGGTGCTGAAAGCATTCTTTAGAAATGTTGGCCCATATTGATAGGATAGCATCTTGCAGTTGATGGAGATTTGTGGGATGCACATCCAGGGCACGAAGCTCCCGTTCCACCACATCCCAAAGATGCTCTATTGGGTTGAGATCTGGTGACTGTGGGGGCCATTTTAGTACAGTGAACTCATTGTCATGTGCAAGAAACCAATTTGAAATGATTCGAGCTTTGTGACATGGTGCATTATCCTGCTGGAAGTAGCCATCAGAGGATGGGCACATGGTGGTCATGAAGGGATGGACATGGTCAGAAACAATGCTCAGGTAGCCCGTGGCATTTAAACGATGCCCAATTGGCACTAAGGGGCCTAAAGTGTGCCAAGAAAACATCCCCCACACCATTACACCACCACCACCAGCCTGCACAGTGGTAACAAGGCATGATGGATCCATGTTCTCATTCTGTTTACGCCAAATTCTGACTCTACCATTTGAATGTCTCGACAGAAATCGAGACTCATCAGACCAGGCAACATTTTTCCAGTCTTCAACTGTCCAATTTTGGTGAGCTTGTGCAAATTGTAGCCTCTTTTTCCTATTTGTAGTGGAGATGAGTGGTACCCGGTGGGGTCTTCTGCTGTTGTAGCCCATCCGCCTCAAGGTTGAGCGTGTTGTGGCCTCACAAATGCTTTGCTGCATACCTCAGTTGTAACGAGTTGTTATTTGAGTCAAAGTTGCTCTTCTGTCAGCTTGAATCAGTCTGCCCATTCTCCTCTGACCTCTAGCATCAACAAGGCATTTTCGCCTACAGGACTGCCGCATACTGGATGTTTTTCCCTTTTCACACCATTCTTTGTAAACCCTAGAAATGGTTGTGCGTGAAAATCCCAGTAACTGAGCAGATTGTGAAATACTCAGACCGGCCCGTCTGGCACCAACAACCATGCCATGCTCAAAATTGCTTAAATCACCTTTTTTTCCCATTCTGACATTCAGTTTGGAGTTCAGGAGATTGTCTTGACCAGGACCACACCCCTAAATGCATTGAAGCAACTGACATGTGATTGGTTGATTAGATAATTGCATTAATGTGAAATTGAACAGGTGTTCCTAATAATCCTTTAGGTAAATGTAAGAGTGCAGTGTCAGGACATTTCATGCAGAGAATTTGGTAGACCACATTAGATGATCTGCAGGAAAATGATCCCTTTATGTGATGTTCAAGTCAGCAGTGTGGTATAACTATACGGTCTGTATTATAAATGTGAGCACATGTTTTACATCTTTTCTGTAGGCAGGGAGTTGTGCCATTTTCTGTTGGTTCACTTAGGGAGCTTCGGGCAATTAGTTGCTACAGGTTTGGCGGTTGTCTGTGTGCCAGGAAGGGAGGTTCTGGAAATACATTTTTCAGTGTTTGGTCATTGTTTAACATTGGCTGAAGTTCTTTTATAATTTTTTGAAGTGCTTCAAGATGTGGGTTGTAGGTGACAACAAGGGGGATGCGGTTCCTGTTGTCTTTGTTTTTACAGTATTTTCCAGAAGGTTGTCTCTGGGTATGGCAGTAGCTCTTCTTATCTGAGTGTCTGTTGTTTTGGGGATATAACCTTGTCTGATGAAATTTTGTCTGAGCTCCTGCAGTTGTTTATCCTCATTTGTCGGGTCTGAGCAAATATGGTCGTATCGTATTGCTTGGCTGAAAATAAAGCAGCGCCTTATATGCTTGGGGTGGAAGCTGTCAATTCTCAGGTAGGTCCGTCTTTCTGTCGGTTTGTGAAAAACAGAAGTTACAAGGGTGTTATCTTTCAGTTGAACGGCAGTGTCAAGGAAGCTGACTTCTGTTTTTGAGTAATTCATCTTCAACTTTATGTTGGGGTGGAAAGAATTATATTCATTATAAAAATGGGGGAGGTCCTTCACACTGGCAGTCCAGATTATGAAGATGTCATCTATGTAACGGAGATACAACATTGGTTTTAAGATGCACGTTGACATAAAATCTTCCTCCAATTTTGCCATAAATAGGTTTGCATAGTGAGGTGTAGTACTAGGGTGTTGTACCGTGTTAGCCATTATGAATGTAGAGAAAAACCAAGCAAAATTACACCTTTTATTGGCTAACTAAAAAGATTACAATATGCAAGCTTTCGAGGCAACTCAGGCCCATTCTTCAGGCAAGATGTAATCCAGAAACTGGAGTTCCCTGTGTTTATATACACTCTAGGACAAGAAACAACATTGGTAAATCTTTAAATGAGAAATCTTAAATGTAAAAAATTAATAGATTCATTCAGGCTAGGGTTAACTTGCATATTGTAGTCTTTTTAGTTAGCCAATAAAAGGTGTCTGTTTGCTTGGCTTTTCTCTACATAGTGAGGTGCAAAGCGACAGCCCCTTGCAGTCTCCATTTGTTGCAAGTAGAAGTCTTGTCCAAATGAGAATAAATTATGTCAATCAGTCAGTCATTATGCAACCCGCTATATCCTAACACAGGGTCATGGGGGTCTTTTGGAGCCAATCCCAGCCAACACAAAGCGCAAGGAAGGAACAAATCCCAGGCAGGGTGCCAGCCCACTGCAGGGCACACACACACACACACACACACACACACACACACACACACACACACACACCAAGCATACACTAGGGACAATTTAGGATTGCCAATGCACCTAACCTGCACGTCTTGGGAGGATACGGGAGCACCCAGAGGAAACCCACACAAACACGGGGAGACCATGCAAACTCCACACAGGGAGGACCTAAGAAGCGAACCCAGGTCTCCTTACTATGAGGCAGCGCTACCACTACGCCACCCCAAATAAATTATGTGTGAGAGTGAATTTTATCATTTGTATAACTGACTCTGTGGGTAAATCATGTTGTCTGAGATACGTTTCACATGCCAATATGCCATCATCATGGGGGATTTTTGTGTAAAGTGCCTCAACATCCATTGTGGCCAGGAAGGCTCCCTCAGGTAAGGGGCCTATAGCAGACAGTTTTTTAAGAAAAGAATATAGCTCGAAATGCTTTACAAGATGTCAAAGAAAAAGTTGCAATAAAATAAAAAAATAACAGTAGGTAAGAATAAGAGATAGTAATTACATACCATAAATAGTAAATGAGAATAAATTAATAAACAAATACATAACAAAGAGCTGCAAGTAACAGATAAAGTACAGTCTGTATTTATAGATTACTTTTTAAGCATCTAAGGATAAATCCAGTTTAATAATCAGATGGCCAGGGAGGACAGAAAAATTTTAAACTCCAGGGGTGAGACACTAGAGAAAAAAGCTAAATCTGCAGGGGTTCCAACCCCAAAATGCTGCTCAACCCCCACTGTGCATTCTACCTAACATAAATGTGCTAAAGTAGTTTCTTCTTGTTTTGTAAAGTTCGTCTTAGAAGATTTGATGTGGTTGGTCTGGTCGACAATTGAACAGTTGGAGTATCTGCTTTCGTTCAAACATCACAGACAGCTGCACAAGACTTTGATGAGGTAGTTGTGTCGTGAAACGCCACTACAAAAAAACTGAAAAGAAATCGGAGAAAAGTAGAGATTAATAATGACTGCAAATCCATGAAGCATGTACAGTAATTCTATGCATATACAGTATAATCGATTAGAAATAGAACTAAAATGCAGCTATGAAGAAACCTATATTAAAAAGTGGGCTTTTCTTTCGTATCTCTGTTGGTGTACTTACCAGAGGGGCATGGCATATCGTGGGACCGAAGATACATGACAAAGAGCAGTTTTTTTTTTATAGTGCAGCTGAGATTCGTGAGTGTAGGTAAAGAGAAGATGTGCGGCCATGGAGCACCTGATAGGGGAACATTCTAATTATTTATTCATGTGCGGGGAGACATTAGCACAACCATCCCTCAATAGTGGCTTCATGGGTTGTTTAGCATAGTGCCTACACTCGCAGTATTAACGTCTGTGCCCAAGAGTAGAGGGATGTTAAAACAATGGTTGGAATGAAAGATAGAGGGATAGGAGGGAAAGAATTGGAAGAGTGTATCCAGTGTGAGAGAGAGAATAGACCAGTCTTGTGGATCTTAGTGGAATCTAGTCAGGAGTGCATATGTAGGTTCAGTCCTGTTGAGTGGGAGGAGCAGGGACAATCGAGGCCTCTGGGGGATCTCACTGCAGTGACCAGCTGAGGTGGCAGAGAGAAACAGATTAGAACTTCAAGAACTCTCTGTGGATGCCACCTGAAATGGCCAAGAGGGAGTCAGAAAGAGAGAGTCCATTGGCACCTGTTGATTGATTAAAAGTATGAGCATGGGGGATGAGAGGGGGGCACCTGAGGATAAAACTATGAGCAAGCTGATTCTGATTTTAACTGTATGTTTTAACTATTTATTGGCTTTCAAAATATTTTACCTCAATGCATTATTTATTCGATGTGAGTTATTTATTGAAGACATTTAACTATGCTGCACAATGGTATTACAGCTTGTTGCTTTGAATAAATACACACTTTTGAACATTTTACACTCAAACTTTTTTTCTCGCCTCACTGGCCTTAGCCCATCCTCAGTTCCTGAACTACTAGATGTCCCAAATGAGGATGGTACCCATGGCTGTGGGCACCAGGGCATCACACATCAGTTCCTTTAAACTTAGTTCTTGGAATAATAAACAAACTACTATTACAAGATCTATGGTTGCCACAGGGAATTTAAGGAGGCAGGCACTGGAATGAGCAAGATTATTTAGAGTATTATATCCATCCATCCATTATCCAACCCGCTATATCCTAATTACAGGGTCACGGGGGTCTGCTGGAGCCAATCCCAGCCAACACAGGGTGCAAGGCAGGAAACAAACCCCAGGCAGGGCACCAGCCCACCGCAGGGCACACACACACACAGACACACACCAAGCACACACTAGGGACAATTTAGGATCACCAATCCACCTAACCTGCATGTCTTTGGACTGTGGAAGGAAACCAGAGCACCCGAAGGAAACCCACGCAGACACGAGGAGAACATGCAAACTCCACACAGGGAGGATCCGGGAAGTGAACCCGGGTATCCTAACTCCGAGGCAGCAGCGCTACCCACTGTGCCATCATGCCACCCTAGAGTATGATATATTAGTTTCAAATCACTTTTAAAGATCATGGGTAATCAGTGTAACAAAAATAGAACTGGTGAGACATGCTCAAATTTTCTTTTGTTGGTTAAGATTCTTGCTGCTTCATTCTGAACTAACTGTGACCAATCTATGTATTTTTATATCTGTTAGGAGTGCATTACAGTAATTTAGTCATCATATAAGGATACATATAAGTTAGAATTTAATTGTACTGTGTACACATGACAATAAACTGAAACTTGAACTTCAAGGATGGAATGGTGCTTAGTTACAGGATTGTTTCATTTGTAGCCGGTAGAGTGCAACCCTGAGCCCTAAACACCAGACATAATATTATCCAACATGGTTTCAGTCTTAAAAAAAGGATTTTTATTTTCTCCAGTACCTTCCAAGGATGCACACAACAAAAACTGTACAACTATACATAAAATAATTGATGTTTCTCTCTTCCAGGTGAGTTTTGCCCACCTCCTCCTGACTAAGGTGAGGCAGTGGAGCTTCTTCTAAGCCACACCCAGGAACACTTCCAGTGTTTCCATATTGGTTGTCTGGTTTACTTCTGGGCTGTGTAGAAACCAGGGTAGTCCTCCCCTGGCAGCACCCTCTGGTGATACCTTAGGACCCTGACAGGGTTGCGCTTCAGTACTCTAATTCCCATGCCCCCCTGTGGGTGACTTAACTGGGATCAGCCTAGAGGAACACTGTCACCTAGTTCAGTATTGCTCCTGGTATCCACCTTTGCCCAGTCCATCCATTATTCTTCTCTCCCTGCCAAAATAATATTGCAAGGCATTCCAGCCTGTACCATCCTTCCATTATGGCCTCCTGGCCTGGCAAGAAATGATCCTTCATCTCAGGTGGGACGTCTGTTCTTCCTCCATGGCACTTACACACTCCTTGTACCAAATGTCTGCACCCCATGACTGTGTACTAGAAAAAATCAAATTTGGAAAATGGATGGATGTTTGACTTATGATTCAGACAGCTGATACTAAACATAAGCTTATGTCCTAAGGCATCTCTTGTACAGAAAGATGAATAATTTTGCCTTTCATAAGAACCTGACCTCAGACTTGCATTAGTTGCACAGTATGCCTTAGGTTTGGCATCCAATGTTTTTAATATCTGGTGTCGCAGACGGCCGGAGCAATTACCCAGATGGGACATGATTGTTGTGGAAGGATCAGGGGAGACAGTAGACTCAGGGCATTACCTCCCCCAGGTCACTAGGTGGCAACTCCCCCAGGTTGCAGCAGTGCCTCAGATTCCCACAGGGCTCCATGGGAGTTGGAGTTTGGAGCAGCCCTTTTCGGTTCCGTGGGTGTCACCAGGGGGTGCTACAGGAACGTCTGAGCCCTTTGGTACTGCACTTCCGCAATACCCGGAAGTGAAGCTGGAAGAAGATTACTGGACACCTGGAGCACTTCTGGGTGCTCTGTAAAAGGAGCCAGCTACCACTGCTCTGGGAGCCACAGTTGGGAGGAAGGTGGACAAAAGCTTGCAAGAGTGGAGGTGAATAAGAGAGAGAGAAGAAGAAGAACTGTGTTGTGTTGTGCTTGGAGCTTTGTGCTGTGCTGCTGTGGGGAACAAGGGAAAAGCACTTCCCCACATATAATAAAAACATGTGCTGTACTGGAACTTGTGTCCTGGTGTCAGCTTGTGTCAGGTTTGGGTCACACTGGGCAGGAATACTTCATGAGTAGCGCTTACTTAACAGCAATGTAAAAGCACGTTATCTCCATATCTCCACAGCAAATTATAAATCAGTCCCTCGTGAATAGTTGTGCCTGTGCTTATGGTGCTGATAGTTGTGGTTCCGATAACTGAATAATCCACATATCTGTTCTGATGACCCATTTACCACGACAGCCATAAAGGGAAGGTGGAGCTCGCCCTGGCAAGCATATGGTGCAATGCATGAACAAACCCTGGTCAGGGCTTCAGTCCATCATGGGGTGATAACTGAATAATACAAAGCCAAAATGAACAATACAATCAAAACATTTCTAACACAACATTTGAAAACAGCCCTATGCAATAATTTTATGAGGATGTTGCAGATAACATCTAACTTTTGCAGTTTTACTGTGGCAGGAAATTATGTATGGGACAGTGTTAAAGTTACAGGTGTCTAACATCTCCTCCAGTCTGTTATGGTAACTGATGAAATGTGTTTAACACATATAAGAGTTATGGTTTTAAAACGTATAATTATTATTTTAATGTGTTAAGTTCAGAATTGTCATCACATTAAATACAGTAATTTGAGATGAACAAAATAAGGCAAAGATGACGTGGATAACATTGGTGGGATTCTTTCTCTGAAAAATTCTCATGTTCACCTCGCTTCTGCATTGACTTTAATCTAGGGTTGTTCATATTGCTCTCCTCAGTTACTATAAACAGGCCCTGTATAAGTAGTGTTTTTGCTGTGTAGATGAGAGTATAATGGAATTGATTGGCTTCCTATGTTATATTACTTCCACTGCTGCTGTCAGCATTTCAGAAAAAAAGTTGTATCTTGTATTGTTTTGATTTATGTTTATTTTACCATTATTCACAGTGATGCCTTGATTGTCACCATTTTGTGTAGTTGGCTGCTGTAAGGCCACATGCTTAACCTTGCCTCTTCCAGTTCCCCAGCTATAAGCATCTTGCCTGCCCAGAAGGACAGAGCTCCTGAGCAAATAGATCCTGAACCTGCTGCTAAAGCCAAGTCTTTTTGTTTATTTGAAAGGCCTAGGAGAAAATCACCTAAACTCCAAGAGTTTTTTGTCAAACTTTTCTATTAAAATAAACGGGATGACCTGAACTTTTATTTTGAAGATCTGTCATTCCTGCACCCAGCAAGACTATGATTGGCTTAACATATGAGGTCATAGCAGCCATTTTATTTACGGTTGAGTGGGCTGTCAGAAGGCTTCCCAATTTTGTCTATAAAAAAAGAGAAGCCTGCACAAAAAAAAAAAATCCACAAAAGAAGCAGTTCCATTGTTTATTAACATAACTTCGAGTTATGTCTTATTTTGTAAACAAGTTTTCTTATCTTTAGTTTCTACTGTTTTAACTTACAGTATGTCTGTCCTCTATTTTTGATCACCCTTAAAATATTTGCTGCTCTGTTTTTTTCAATTCCATACTGATCTGGGTGCTTTTCCTGAAATTGCAGGTAATGGAACATTAGAATAATTGTGTTGAGAAATGCTATTCAATCCAACCAGCCCACCAATTGTATTCCCTAGATTATTCAAAATAACATCAAATCAATATCTTGTGACGGACAGCCGGGTCCCATGCCCGGCTGGGACGCCCCTGCTGTGTATATTCCGGGGGAGCCACTACGGACAGCTCAGTACCTCCCCCGGGGCGCTTGGTGGCAGCCTACATGGCGGACAGTGATTCCCCAACCACCCGCAGGAGTCCTCCACAGCCTGGTTGGGGCCTCAGGTGGCCGCCAGGGGGAGCTGTATGGACTCCGCAGCCCAGCTGCTTGAATTCTCAGCCCCACCCAGAGGGACAATTAGGACCAGGTGGTCAGCCACCTGGAACTCTTCCGGGTGGGGTATAAAACGGGCCAGCCACCTCCACTCGAGGCCAGAATCGGGAGGAAGAGGACGAGGTTGCCTGGGAGGAGTGGTGATGCCAGGAAGCGGTTGGTTTGTGTGAGTTTTGGTGCTTGAACTCTGTTGGGCCTGTGGGACACGGGGAAGACGTGTGCCCACGGCTGAAGAAACAAAAATAAAGCCCTTTGAGTGTGAACACGTGCCTCTGCGTAGTCTGTGCCGGGTCGGGCGCTATATAGCGCTTGTTTACAATCTGAAGCTCCCTAAACTCCTACTCTCCACCACAGTATATGTTAATTTATTCTATGTGTCTGTAGTTCTTTGTGTAAAGAAAACTTTCTAACATTTGTGTGAAATTTGTTTTCAACTGTGTCATCATGTTTATTTTAAAGCAACAGCTGGATCATCTGTTCACTGTACACAGCTTAGATGCTATCCTCTGGACCTTCTTTAGCACTATTACATCTTCTTTGTAATATAGAGAGCCAAGCTGTATACAGCACTCAAGTTGTGACCTCACTAGCATATTATATACAGTAGCTTGAATATAATCTCCATTGACTCTACATACTGTGATATATAACTTAACATTCCATTAGCCTTCTTGATCACTTCTGCACTGTGATGCCCCAAACTCAGGGTCCCAGGGTCATCATCTTTCATCCAGGACATCAATAGTTATGAAACAAGATGGATCAGGGTAAGTGAGGCAAACAAATGAGACTTTAAAATCAGAAGGCAGATTATTAAAACAGAGTGCAAAACAGTGCAGCCAAATAAGCAAATCAATAAATAATTCAATAAATTATCCATTAAAATCAATACATTTAAAATTAGTGGGGTGCAAATAAATAACCCAATAAATAAAGCTAAAAATTGAAATGATGTCAATGTCAATTTATTTATATAGCACATTTAAAACAACATAGTAATGCTGCGACCAAAGTGCTTTACAATAATAGAATAAAAGAAAAATAAAAAAACTAAAACAATAAACAATAAAACATAAATAGTAATAATATATCCATCCATCCATCCATTTTCCAACCCGCTGAATCCAAACACAGGGTCACGGGGGTCTGCTGGAGCCAATCCCAGCCAACACAGGGCACAAGGCAGGAACCAATCCTGGGCAGGGTGCCAACCCACCGCAGGACGTAATAAAATATATGAACATAAAATAAGATAGATAATAAATAGAAATAATGTTATTTGATCACAAAGAGGAAAACCATCAGTATTACTGAAGGTCACTGAATGCAAGTGAAAAGAAGTGAGTTTTTAATCTTGTTTTGAACTGTTCAATTGTAGATGACTCCTTAATATGATGAGGTAGAGAGTTCCACAGGTGAGGGGCAGCAGCTGCAAAGGCCCTGTCCCCCTTGGTTTTACATTTGGTATGAAGGGCTACAAGAGACAACTGACCAGAAGATCTAAGTACTCTGGATGGCTGGTGTAAAACACACAATTCAGATAAATAGGCAGGAGCAAGCCCATGTAACGATTTAAAAACAAGCAGCAAGATTTTAAAATCAATTTGAAAACTGACAGGCAGCCAGTGTAAAGAAGCTAAAATAGGAGAAACAGAGTCATATTTCCTCGCCCCAACCAGAAAGTGAGCGGCAGCATTTTGGACCAGCTGTAACCTGTGTATCAGAGATTTGTTAATCCCAGAAACAGCGAATTGCAGTAATCGAGGTGAGAAAAAATAAAAGCATGAGTAGCTTTCTCAAGATCTTTAGAAGATAAAAAAGGCTTTATCTTACCTAATAGACGAAGTTGGAAAAAGCAACTCTTGACTACAGAATTTACTTGTTTCTCAAAAGAGAGGTTACTATCAAAGGTAACACCAAGATTGCGGACTTGAGGTTTGGAAAAGGCAGAGAAAGAGCCGAGAAGTCCAAGACCAATTTGGGCTTTAGCTGGTGGACCCACTATAAGCACCTCCGTTTTATTTTGATTTAGATCAAGAAAATTATTGGCCATTCAGGATCTTAGTTCAGACAGACAGTTGTGGAGTTGATTTGTTGTAGAGTTGCAGATGGGAATATAAACCTGGGTATCATCAGCATAGCAGTGAAAAGAAATGTTAAATTTCCTAAAAGTCGCTCCAATAGGGTGAAGGTGTATAGAGAATAAAATAGGACCTAAAATGAATCCCTGAGTAACACCATATTTAAGAGGAACAGTAGATGAAAAAGAAGAATTTAAAGTCACTGAAAAGTGTCTACAAGTTAAATATGACCTGAACCAGTTAAGAGCAGCCCCTTTAATCCCAACAAGATGATCGAGCCGCATCAGCAATATTTCATGGTCAATGGTGTCAAAGGCAGCGGACAGGTCAAGGTGAGGAAGGACTGCAGCATCATCTGAATCAGTAATAAAAGAGATACTTAAGAGAGATATAAGAGACACTTTCAGGAGTGCCGTTTCAACACCATGATAATGCCTAAAACCAGATTGGTAGGTCTCAAATAAATTATTGGAGTTAAGGTGATCGACCAATTGATTATAAATATTTTTTTGTAGTATTATAGCCAGAAATGGGAGCTGGGAAATTGGACAAGAGTTGGTTAAAACTCCAGAATCTAATCCTGCCTTTTTTAGATGGAGACAGACTGCAGCATGTTTAAAAAACGAGGGCACAACCCCTGAACTAATAGAATCCATTTATAATGGTTAGTAAAGATGGTACCAACACATCAAAGGCATCCACTAAGACGTGGTGGTACAATATCGAGGCGGCTGGAAGCTGGTTTAAGGGTGTCAATAGTTCTTTTTAGCATTGAAAGTTAAACTTGATCAAAGGAATCTAGAACAATGTCATGATTAACAGTAGGAAGTTCATAGCCAGTTTGAAAAATGCCACGGCGGATAGTATCGATTTTGCTGACAAAGAATGATAGAAACTGCTCACATGAATGAACAGTGCTATTTAATCCCATCATAGAATGAGGGTGAATGGCCGCATTAATTGAATTAAATAAAACCCTAGGATTGTTTGAATGGCAGGATACTAAATCGGCAAAGAAGTGATGTTTCGATTTTTTAACTTCAGCCTGGAAATTGAAAAGAGAAGTCCTGAAAATCTGTTTAGAGTTAGTCAGTCCATCTTTTTTCCAACGCCGTTCAGCAGTTCAACAGGTGCGGCGCAGTGATTGCGTAGTTTCATTTAGCCAGGGAGCAGGTCTTACCTTATTACTGCATATCTTGGGCGGAGCAATTGCATCTAAAACCGTTTTACAGGAGGAATTAAATTTTAAGACAGAATCATCCATCCATCCATCCATCCATTTTCTAACCCGCTGAATCCGAATATAGGGTCACGGGGGTCTGCTGGAGCCAATCCCAGCCAACACAGGGCACAAGGCAGGAACCAATCCCAATATCATTATTTTGGTCATGCATATAAAGACTAGAGAAAATGGTTTTATAATCAGATATAATGGAAGAATTTAAAAAGCGCGAGCAGCGTGGTGGACAGCTATTAGTCGGGAGATCAACAGTAATATGCAGATCCATCATTACAGAAAAGTGATCAGTGAAAGAAACATCACATAAATCAATACTATTCACTGAAATATCACGAGTAAGAACGAGATCAAGGGTGTGACTGAGAGAGTGAGTTGGTGTATTAATATGCTGTATAAAATCAAATGAGTCCAATAGTGATAAAAAGTCTTTGACCAAAGGTTTCGATTGACAACAAACGTGAATGTTGAAATCACCAAGAATAAATTCTTTGTCATGGGAGAGGGTGATATCAGCCAGGAGATCAGAGAATTCAGAAATGAAAGTATCATTAATTACAGGAGGTCTATAAACCACAGATGGAGAAGTAAAACTCTTTTTGTTATTTCCCATTCTCTCTCTCCATCCACAGCAGGAAAACAGTGATGTGTGCCCACCACCATCCCTGATACGTCATGTAGATTCTAACTGTACCACCAGCAGCTCCCAGGGCACCTTGCCATGTAGTTAATGCTGCTGTGTCAAGCTATTCCCTTGATGCAACCCACCACAACCCAGATCTCCCACACGTATCCAAGCAGCACCAGGACAGCTACTACAGCTCCCAGGGTGTCTTACCATTCAACGGATGCCACTATGTCTTGAATCTCCCCCTCCAGCATGCACTGGTGGCCTTCTCTCCTCTCACCTGATTGACAGATCAGCGGGTGAGAGTAAAGTCATACCACGGAACCTTAATTGGTCAGCCTGACTAACTCTGCCATTTCCTTCTCTCCCTTCAGTATTTCTCCTTTCACCCAGTTAGCACTTCTCTCCTTTCATTAAATAAATAATGAATAAATAAACTCTCTCAAAAAGCAACTCCCTTGTCTTGCACTAACTCCTTTCCTTTATACTTGATCCATCCCATAGCCAGTGCCTGCCAATTAATGTTCCACAGCTTGACCAGTAATCTAACTAAATCTGTGTGTGCTTTGCAACAGCACAAGCTAAAACATTGGGCTGCACTAAAATCACTTAAAAAATATTAAATCGATTAAACAATTAAAACCCATGGTCCTCACCTTACCACATGCGCAATGTCTTGATGCAGAGAGGCATGAGTCCACTATGACTCTGAGATTTCTTTCATAAGATGTACTTTTAATTTTCAAACCTCCCTTTATGTATTTATATGTAACATTTTTACTTCCCATGTGTATTACTTTAAACTTATTTACATTAAGTTCCATCTGCTGAAGCCAGTATACTGCTCAGGTCCCTCAGCAAAAAATGCAGTTTATCTGCTTTTCCACCTAGTTTACTATTAACTGCAAAATAAACTAGCTTATTGATTATATTCTTGTCCAGATCATTTGCAATATGTATATTGAAAAGAGCAGCTGGGGAACACCACTTTTAACATCAGCTAATTCTGAAAACGTTCCCCTCACCGCAACCTTTTGTTTCGTATATTTGAGCCAATTCTTACAATCACTTTCACTCTGAAGGAAATTGAATGAATGTCCAGTGTATTAGCAGTAACACAAAACCCATATAAATTGCTCTTTATATAATGTGAGGAAACATGTCAGCCATTGCCTACAATGACACTGTAATTCAGATCAACGGAACAGAAAAAAAGTAACTTACTGTAGCAGTTAACATCCACTATAACAAGCTGTATCTCAATGTGAGTCTGCATCGTAGTATTTAAATAATCAGGAGTGGTCTCCATAGACTTTGTTGTATACTCAGATATGGGGATGAATATTTGAGGAGCAAACCACAAGACAATGATTATATTTTTATATTATGTACATTAAAGAACCATCAACAAAAAATCAAATCAAATTAATAATACATTGAACAATTATTATAAAAGTAAAGTTGAGTAAATTGAACTCTGCAGCTGCATGAATAAAACGTAAAGTACCACTTGCGGTAAGTGGAAATAGCCCAAAAGTTGATAGAAATCTATGTTTTGTACCTAATACTTGAATGCAAAATTTGGTTGACCAAAGTGAAAGTGTACTCAAGTTATCATGTTTACATACACACACAGACATAATTCCAAAAATGGTATTTTCGGAGTCGGGGAGGTCTAAAACGTTGAGATTCATCAAAATCTTGAAATGGAATTTTTGCAGTATTCCAATACTTTCCCTAAACTTCATATACAAGAAAGTCAGGGAGGTTGAAAACATTGTGATTCCTCAAAATCTCAACATCGAATCTTTGGACGATTACAATACTTTCCCTATACTTTGTGTATGAGAAAGCAAAAATAAAAAGTGCTGTTAATTGAAATAAACCTGTTTTGCAGGCTTTCGGTACAGCAAATGCAACCACTGTGTCCTCTATTTCCAAGAAGACAGAAGGCTCATATGTGAGAATTGAGGTTAAGAAATTAGGAATCGTTTCCTCTCCAAAATTTGAATAGTATTCTTGCAACAGATTGATAGCCTTTTCAACATTGACATCCATAACCATGGTGGATGGCCTCCTCAAACATACTTGAGCATTCAGTTGTGTGTTGCAAACCTTAAACTACTTCCACCACCAAAATACAGCAGCACAGTTAATTGTTTCATCACCATATGCTTGCTGTAACATTTCAAGAGTCTCCTTACTTGTAATCGGAGAAAGGCACATCGAAAATACAGACAGCCTGAGAAGCAGGCTTTACAGGAATACACTTGAGAAAGGCAGCACCAGTGAAGAGACAGACATTCAGACTCATGCGGATACCAAGGAGAGGTGCTGAAAGTACACGTGGCATATGTAGAGATAGCAAATATTTTCCAATTATTCTATTTCCTGTTTTCAACAGGTACCGTGGCTAGTTATCAGTAAAGTATAATCCTCCAAAGGCACTAATGCATAACTTCATTAAAATGAATAACATTTTAAGTATAAATCTTAGTATTCCAAGTGTTCAGAGAACTGGTATGATGTGCATTTAATATTTTCAGTGTCTGTCACCACAGAGTGTAGTGCTTGCCAATTGACAAGTGGGTCAGGAAACAATTACATTACAAAGGATGTAACAACATTTTTTAGTTACGATTTAGTTGAGAAACACTCATAACTTAAGAATCAATCTTAGCATTACAGTGCTTTTGAGAAATGGACCCGTCATATTAAAAGATCAAAATGGTTATGGCAGATGTTATAACAATACATATCTTAAAAAGCCTGAAAAACAGGTAAAGATGGAAGAAATGAGGATGGAAAAAAGACAAAGCAAGAAATATGTGAAGCTGTGAAACAAAGTGGGTGTTAAGTTTCGGTTATGGATTTTGTCCTGGCCTGGGTTTTGATTTTTTTGTATTCTTGAATTGTTTTGTTTTATTTTAGATTATATATTTTATTAATCTTGTTGGTCCATTTTTTGGTCTGTTAATCATACTAATTGTCTATTCATGCTTGGTGTTAGAGTTAGGCGATAAATGGATTACAGGCCACTGATGCTCTAGTTTATCCTTGCCTTAAATACCTGGGGACTGTTTAAGGAACCTTTAGCTTCTCTTTCACTAGGGTGGCATTAGTCCAGTTTTTTTTTTTTATCTGCCACTGATATACTGATGAAAGATTTGGAACTTGCAACTGAATTTTATCATTTTTAAGACAGAAGCATGTACACAGGAGGAATTACATGGGCTTTGTTGTATAAACTAACAGACTGAAGTGCTGAACTAGTATTTTTGGAATTGCTTGACTTGGTTGTATTGGAATATTTTGGTTTTGTTTTATCTATTGCTTTGTGCTTTTGGAATTTTAGCTCTTTGGATTCTGATTTTTAGCTTGTTTCTTGTAGATTATTTACTCTTTTTTGTATGTAATATTCTTTTATTTTTACTTATGACTTTTGAAAATGTTGTATTTTGTTTGAGTATCATCAGTCCTTTATCATTCTTTATTAAGACAATCATTATTATTATTTGATTTGTTGTGGCCAGAGCTTTTCAAGGTTTTACCTTTCTATGCTTGGTGTCCTTTATAACAGAATGTAAAATATGTAGGGGAATTCAGGAGGCATTTATGTGACAAAGGCATGTGTATAACAACAGGAAGATACCAAGAATACAACACATAGTGGCCCTAATACCAGCCTAAATGACAGCCTTAAAATCCACAGACTTCCGTTACTTACCTAATCCAGAGTAGTCAATGTGAGCTGTGCTCAACCTACTTAAATTAAACATATCGTACAGTATATATAAATGTCTACACGTTGAAATGTGTGTCTGTCTGGCCCGCAAGTGAGAGGTGGAGTTGGAGTAGGGGCTCCTCATCCAAGGAACCAGAAAACTCGCTTAGCCGCTAATAACACAAGTGAGGCCAGCACATTAGCAAAACAAAACTTCAGAAGAAAGACAAAGTCGGTTAGTCACTAACATTGACAAAACAGTATCCATTTTACTTTTCCTCTCACTGCTAATACACAAAGGAGACGAGCAAATCTGCAATAAGAAACCTCAGAAGAAAGACAAAATTTGTTAGTCGTTAACATCAGCAAAACTGTATCCCTTTTACTTTTCCTCCCGCCGCTAATACACAAGCGATGCAAGCATGTCAGCAAAACTAATCATCCTAGCAGAGAGATGCCCAGAGTAGTTCCTTTCAATTACCTGACATCTCTACATTTCAATTTTTTCTCTGACGATTTCAATAGTTTCTAGGACACTGGGGTTTTTACAGCACGGGCTTACATAGCTAGTATATATATAACCACCACAATGGTAAAACAAAATAAAAAATGTAAAAAATGTTCAAATGACTTAAGAATTAAATGGCATTTTTAAATAGTATAAAAATTCATATCTAACAGAAAATAAAAAAAAAAAAACAAAAAAAAACCAAAAACAAAACAAAAGCAAAACATAAGAATATGGAAAAGTTTTGTTTACTTTAGGTTGCTCATTATAAAAAAAAAGTATGAAATAGGGATTAGTCCACATGTAGGAGAAGAGAGTTTGTTAACTAATCATGAAATAAAAGGGCTTTAAAAGATGTTAATCAAAATAGTTTTGCAAAATATAACATTAAATATACAGTGTCCTCCATAATGTTTGGGACAAAAACACATCTTTCCTTCATTTACCCCTCTTCTCCACAATTTAAAATTCCATATCAAACAATTCATACATGATTAAAGTGCACATTGCAGACTTTAATTTAAGGGTATTTGCATACAATTCGGTCATACCATGTAGAAATGACAAAACTTTTTATACATGGCCCCTCATTTCCAGGAACCATAATGTTTGAGACAATTGGTGTCACAGATGTTTGTGATTGTGTTTCATTGAATTTCATAGAAAACTCCTAGACAAATTGATAGAGGGCCACACTGATAGTGACAGATGTCTGGAGCATACAGACCAATGGGGTGATAACTTCTGCATGAAATATTCCTGACCTGTTGGCCAATTAAATGAGAAGTAACAACAGGTAGCCAATATTAACTGATGAAATAACAAAAAAATCCTTTGGACTAGATACACAGTATCGGTCCTCTTGAAAAGGATCTAAAGTAATGTCTGTACATCATATTTGCCATTTTAGAGCTTAAAACACTGGTGTTAAGCTTTTACTCAAAAACTATTGGTAGATTCTTTGCATTAAGACCATTAACAACAAGTACAAAGTGATACTTGGAATTATACAACTTGGGTGAGTAAAGCCTTCATGCAGGAACATTAGCAACAGCAAAATGCTGGTGAACATCCAGGTGGCCCAGTTCTTTAGTTACAGAGAATGTGTAAAGTTTTAATTTCCCCCTATCTATCTATCTATCTATCTATCTATCTATCTATCTATCTATCTATCTATCTATCTATCTATCTATCTATCTATCTATCTATCTATCTATCTATCTATCTATCTATCTATCTATCTAGTGTCAATTTTCATAAATATTTCAATTAAACATTCCCCCACCTCCTTCTCACCCACACAACTTAGTTCAATTTTTCATCCCTGCCAGCAAAAAAGTGTTGACATTTTACAGATAAACACATTAAGGGTGTTTACAGAAAAGAAACTAGAAAATGTTACAGACATCATTATCACAAAAAAGCAAAACATAATTAAAAAACTAAAAACTTTTTCCACACCCAGCTCAAGGTTATTTTCTCTAAGAGTCAAAGCTCCAACTTCCCAAGCATGCACTTCATTTCAGGATAAAGGTCTACCATTCAGCATCCTTTAAAAAAGTTTAAAATATCCCCTGTACACCTCCTGTCCCTAAAATAAATGTTGGGTATGAAGTTACCTCACTGGCAGGGACTTATTGAGTTTGGGGTTCAGAGGAGTGTTAGTGAGGAAGGCTTTAGTTTCAGGAAGAAAAGAGGCCAGGGCCAAGAGAGTATGAGAGAAGAAACCACAAGAGATGCACTTTGGTGTGGTACTGTACTGGGCAGGTTCCTGAGTCACACCATTTGCTAGACAGGGCATTTGAGGAGAGAGGGCATTTCACAGTAGCAGATTACATCCATATGGGTGATGTCTGCAGAGGACTTACTGTAAATGGGAAGGTTTGAGTATGAACATGTCTTGAGAAGAAGAACTTATGTAAGGTATGTGATATTGGAACATCAGCATTTAGCTAAACAGATAAGCTTTATGGACAGAATGGTCTCCTCTTGTTTGTTAAATTTCTTATGTCCTTGTGTTGTTATAACAGCCCCTTAAATAGAGTCAAGCAGATGACATAATATGACACAACTTCCAGAGATACATGTCCTAGCAACCCACTGTTGCATCATGGCAATAATTACTATAGGTGGCAACTCCCATTAAAAACAAAATGACATTGCTGTAAAATTTTAAAACAAAAAAGCAAAGTTTTATTATGAAAGCAAGAATATTTTTGTATCCTTGTAGTGCAGTGGTTTGCATAGAAAAATTGATAATCCTAAGGAAAATTCATAAAAAGCATTCATAAAAAGCACCTGGTTTTAGAATCTTTTCTTTTTATGTGTTTTTGTTGCTTTTGTTAATTTGTTGATGTTTTATGTTATCAAATATATATATGTTTCTTTCTTTTTGTATTCTATAATTATTTAATTAGTATTATTATGTGTTTTGATCATACTGCTTTGTAGTTGATTGTATAAATAATCTGCCTTGTTTTCTGAATGCTAAACTTAAGGTCCCCCTATTGTTGTGTCTGTGGATTACTTCCCTGGGATGAATCGGTTTCTTCCCTGTAACTACAGCTGTGCTCAGAAAAGATATTGATTTGGACTAAGTCACATAAGACAACACCACATTACATTCACAAGCCCAGAATTTCCAGCCCTTAGGCATGGAAGGAAGGACCTTATACCAAAAGAATGTTCAGAAAATGGATGAAGTGGGATCAGTATTTCTATGAAAATTAAATAGATTTTAATCTTCAAATATTTAGATTTTTTTTTTGTAGATTCCTGCATACATAGCCCTTTTTTATGATCTTTTGGTGCAAGTTAGCATAAAGTATACTTTTAATATGAAGAGCGACTGTACATGCACTTTTCAGCCACAAGGTGGAGATATTCTTCAGTATAAAGGAAATCTTGCTTGCAGTTCTTAGCCAACACAACTCTCGCAACTTTTGCACTTGATCTTTGCTTGCCTGATCTGTAAAACTCTGCTAAATAATATATTTAGTGGTTGAAAATCAGCTTAGATATGTTTTACATTACAACGACTATTACAAGAGAAAAATATATTCATGCTAGCTAAATTTCATAAGGCTATGGGCCTTAGTTGTGGTGCCATCAGTTAATCAAAAGTACTATTTGTAGTTATTTTACCAGAGGCTAATGTTATTTGCAGGTTGTGTTCAGACCCTGATACTATGGGTTCAAATCCCATTACAGACACAGTGTGATCATGAACAAGTCATTTCACCTGCCTATGATTCAACCAATGAAATGTGACTAATTGTATCTCAAATGTTAGAATTTGCTTTAGATAGCTACTCCAGCCAAATAAGTAATAATAATATTATCAGGTCAATGGAGCTGCTTACTCTTAAGCATGCCATATACTGTATAATTGTACATGAGTAAAATTTTACTGCATTAGATAAATTACTATTATTCTTAGTGACTTGGCTTTTGTTGATGGTCATTGCAAAACACAATTTTAAAGGTAACTGTATTCTTTTGAATTGAAACAGGTAATCAGTAGGAATTGTGTGAAATTTGAGTATATACTGTTTTATTATCATGATTATATGTTTACAATTTTTAGTTGTTTATGTCATTATTTAAGCATCCCACATAATGAACTGAATATTTTTACTTTTAGATAGATAGATAGATAGATAGATAGATAGATAGATAGATAGATAGATAGATAGATAGATAGATACTTTATTAATCCCTAGGGGAAATTCACATACTCCAGCAGCAGCATACTGATAAAAAACAATATTAAATTCAAGAGTGATAAAAATGCAGGTATAACAGACAATAACTTTGTCCCCTCGGGTGTAATTGAAGAGTCGCATAGTGTGGAGGAGGAACGATCTCCTCTGTCTGTCAGGTGAGCGGGACAGTGACAGCAGTCTGTCGCTGAAGCTGCTCCTCTATCTGGAGATGATCCTGTTCAGTGGATGCAGTGGATTCTCCATGACTGACATGAGCTTGCTCAGCGCCCGTCGCTCTGCCATGGATGTCAAACTGTCCAGCTCTGTGCCTACAATAGAGCCTGCTTTCCTCACCAGTTTGTCCAGGCGTGAGGTGTCCCTCTTCTTTATGCTGCCTCCCCAGCACACCACTGCGTAGAAGAGGGCACTCGCCACAACCGACTGATAGAACATCTGCAGCATCTTATTTGGGGTTGTTTCCTTAGTGCTTGAAGTTTAAATAAATGGCAGTAGTATAGTTTGGAGGCTTCTTAAATGATCAGGAGTCCACCTTTAAAGTCCACAGATGCTAATTTATACTGTCACGTTTGGTCCTCCCAGTTGCACAAACTGGAAAGAGAACAGGGTAAAGAGACTTTTAATCTGGCACTTGATGGATCAGTATTTTAGCTTTATTCAGTATTGGAATGTTATTCAAACACACTGCAGACTTCTCAACTTAGTTGCTTTCCTCCGTCTGCGGTTTGTTCAGATTAAAAGAACTTAAAGACATTCTACTCAGAAGCATTCATTTGAATGCAGGCAGGAGAAAATCAGCACAGGACAAAGAAAAAAATAGTGGGTATGTGAGCTGGCTTTAAAGTCATACATCACTTGTTTGTTATTGAGGACAGTTGATCCTCTACAGGTAAACTTATATGGCTCTTTAGATAACTCAGCTCCCCAGAGAACAAAAGTGCGGTGCCATCAGTCACTACATGTAAAGAGGCGGCTGTGATGTAAGAGGGGAATGGGAAAGTGGATGGGAAAAGTGAGCCCCGGGTGAGGAGCTGGATTAAAGGGTTGTCTGTGCCTGCTGGTGGACATCTCCTCACACTGAGAAATCTGCAATGGGCTAATATCGTGCTGGAGGGATCTAAGATTGTAACTCGCAGATTTTACATAATAGGTCAAGGGTTATGAGAAACAAGGCTAGAAAAAAAATGGACCAAGCACCAAACTTTGAGGCATATCATAAAAAGGAGGCTGCAGAGAGCTTGTTTCATCACCAAACACAATAGTCAGCATGTTTCCAGAAAGTTTGGAGCATATCCTGCAGGTATCCATTCCACCAAGCCCAGTGTAATTCCTCAGGTGCTATAATGTAGTGTTATGGTCAATAGTAATAAAGGCAGCAGTGTGATCAAGAAAAATGGCTTAGAGGGAGATCTTGCTTCTGAAGTTAGGAGGCAACCATTCGTAGTGTGTACAATAGTTGTCCCTGAGCTGCAATTAGGTCAAAATCATGGCTGGAAAGATAGAAGTAGGTGGTTGTTGAGATGCTGAAATCATGTTAATTTTAGTTGTAGTAGTAGTATTGTCATGTGTAGAGAGTATAGTGAAATTCTTACCTGCATGTTTGACCAGCTACGGTGCAATGGTTGCAAAGGAATAAATGCAGAATTTTATTTCATGTAACAGATAAAAGAAATTGGCCTACCTGATATATGTATTACTCATGTTCAATTAGGTGCTCATTACCTGAATCCTTGCGAAAAAATCCCTAAGAAAGACTCTGAAAATCTCTGGAATCTGAATCCTGGACACTGGATCCATGAGGCAGCAACACTAGAAATATCAATGTTAATATGAGCTAAATATGGTTATTAAGTTTTAGAATCACACCATTGAGTGGCCTTGATCATTTTCATTTGCATTAGCCAATTCAATTATGTTTAGTTTAGAATAGCGGTGTTCACCAGTGGCATTTTTTTCTTGCAACGTCTAGTGGGATCATGCGAGAATTTTCTTTTGTGTGCAGACTTCTCTAATGAACTAACCTAATTAATAATGCCTGTTCCTATTTTGGTAATGACTAACAAAACATTCAAGTTCACACACCCTTCGTGTCATAACACATAATCACAATTAGATCAGTGTGATACCCTCTGAAATTGCCTTCTTCTGACAAAACACAGTCATAAAGATTTTAATGCTAATTAAAGTGAGAGCCTTGCAGCCACCCACTATTTAGGAAAATATATTGACAATGAATTACTTAAATTGAGTCAGAAATACCTTAAGTTTAGAACTGAAAGGCTTTGAGGTGAAAATCATAAACCACAATATTGTGAAAAGAATATACACAGTTCACAAACTGCACAACTCAAACTGCACACCGCATGTCCAGTAGCTGTGCTAATTATCCTGCAGTGTTTAATATATGGCAGGAGCGCAGCTCATAAAATGTATAAAATAAAACAATATCCTATATACATATCAGTTCTTTCCATACTGTGATTTTGCAATACTTTGAAACAGGAGCATCATACTGTCTACTTTTTTTCCATAAAGTGAAGAAAGCTTCCTTGTAGTCTTTTTCAAGTTTTCGTGTGGTCCTCCTTAGTGGCTTTTTATATCTGATTGCTGCATGAAGCTGAACTGGGAAAAACCTCAAACCAGAAGTGCAATGCTTAGTCCTATTTTACTATAGGTGATGACCTTCAAACCTCTTAGAAACTTCAGGTTGCACACTCACACCCAAAGAGAACACTGCAGGGCCAATTGGTTCAAACCTTCAGCTGCAAACAGGCTTACAGAACAAAGCACAAAGATAATTTCATATACTACAGACAACAGCTTTTTTCTAGATATATATTTACATAAGTATATGATAGTAAAACTGAAAAGAAAATTAAGAAGACAAAGCTTAAGGTTCTTATATACTTTTAAGGGTAAATTAACTTACTAGGGGGAAGCTTATAACTTACTTTGCACGACATCTGACAGGGCTGTGCCCCACTGGCCCTTAATGCAGAAGGTGTTCACAAAATACAAGATTGGAACACTTGCACATATTTGCAACTATAATATGATAAAAGTAATGATAATGGTAGAGTTACTAAACAATTTCAGCATTTACATGCATACAAACTATATTTAATACACAATTAAACAGAACTAAATCCTAATGACTAACATAAACAAATCTTGAAATGTAAAGCCTTTTTTGCACAATAAATAAGATATAACCAGATGACAAAGGAGGAGAGGAACAAAAAAAATTGTACTTAAAAGCATTACAGGGGAAAATCAACCTTTGGGGCATCCAAAAGTTGGTTTTATCAAAGTCAGAGTGAATCACAATTCTGATGATCTAAGCCAGGGGTGGGCAATATCGGTCCTGGAGAGCCACAGTTGCTGCAAGTTTTTGTTCCAACCTAGTTTCTTTATGAGAAGTATTGCTGATGAAGCACTAATTGTTTAAGTGACATTTTGATGTTTTATTTTAGTGGTCTCACTTGCTAAGGTTCACCAACCTTAATTGCTTATTTCAATCTTAAAGAGCTGCATTCACTGTTTTAATGGTTTCTTATTAGCAATAAGATTTAAATGACAAAGCAGTCAGCAGTTCACCATCTAGCTTGTTTCGATTCACAACTCTGTGCGTTCATCATGCATTTTTGATTTATTAAAACACTTAATAGAAAATGTGACAGGCTTCAAATCATTTCAATGATATCCTTGGAAAGGAGAAAATCTACGATATACAGTAAGAACCTTACATTGCAGACTAAGAAGCTATAAAATTAAATAAAGTCTGAGATTGGAAAGAATTGGTTTATAATTAAGCATTTGGGTTGGAATGAAAACCTGCAACCACTGCGGCTCTCCAGGACCGACATTGCTCACTCCTGTTCTAGGCCATTTGGCTACACTCCTGGACATTCTAAGTTATTAGTACAGTACAAACTAAAATACTCAAGTGTAAAAATAAATATAACAAGAAGCATTTTGAATTCTGTGGAATCAGAAAGCTTCTAAAATCTCTAGTGCCAGTTTCCACCATCAGGAGTAGTAGTAGTAGCAGCAGCAGTATGTAGTGTCGTGAGGGCCAGATGTACAAGATATACGTCTGGAGGTTAACTGTGAGTGAATTTTGCTTAAAGCTCGATGGGAACAAATAGATGGCTCACATTTCTACACTAGTCCAACACTTCATGAAGCCAGCACTCAAAGTAAGGGCAGTGATTTCAAACGACAAAGATCAGAAGTGCTCTTGTTAACCTGGTCCGACAGTGAGCAAGTTTCTGTTTATGATGAACTGTCTACAGCTAACAATTCTTTTTAAAAAATCCTATTATACTGTATACTGTATATAAATGTGCATTACATGTACAGAGAGCACATTGCACATTGTAAAGATAAACATAACCTGTTTTAAAAATAAACATAACCAGATGCAAGGGAAATACTTTTCTGTAGCATCAGATTATACACTGACATTCAACAGCATCAATATGCTCTCTGTTGTTCAACTTTACGACTATAGTGTAGGAGTTGATGTAAGCTTGAAAGAAGTGGCAGCTATATTCGTGAAAACATGAACTACAAAATATGAATTCAAAGTAAACGATGTGTCACAATCCATCAAAAGGACTTCCATTAACAGCTCTGATAACAAAGAGCAACAGGAGATGCAGAGTTCAGTACTCAAAACAACTGAATCAACAAATGTACCTAAGAATTCCAGTAGAAGTTCAGATGAGGCTGCATAACATCCTCCTTCTGAATGCACGTTCAAATGAAATTTAACATTATTGACTAATTGGAAATGTAAACATGGCAAGACAAAATAGCCGCAGCATTTTAAAATGTTGTATATCTATAGACCACAATGCTTAGTTAAACTTTGTTTGCTGTTGTTATGTCATATAGTCATGCAATAGCTAAAAAGACAGAAAGATGTCATAGCAGAAAGAGGCACTTCTGAAATGTGAAGAGACCAGTAGCCATGGTGGTCTATGTTTGTGTGTGTGTCTGTCGCCTCTGTCGCAGCACTCATAACAAAGTGCAAATTAATTATTAATCTTCAGTTACTTTGTGCCACTGAGCTCCTGATTGGATATCAGCAATTTTAATTTTTTTTCTCAGCGTCAAGTCTTTTGTTCAGTATCTTTTGCTGTCTCCGTGAAACCCTGGCAGTGGTTTAAAATGCATAGACTGGAGAAATTGGGTGGTGGGGGTTCTGGGAAGAAGCCATTCTGGGTGTAGCTTTTGCAGTGCAGGATTTCACTGTTATGCACTGCACACTTTTTAACGGATTGTCCCCATTTCTTGTTTGAGAATCACATATGGTCCCATGAGACTAGCAGAAAGGAACACTGCAGGATACCAAGAAGGGAAACAAAATAGAGAAAAGTGAGTAGTAGTTCAAAATAATTGTCATGTGTTTTCGTGAAAATATCTAAAAGTAAACTGTTGAAATATGAAAAGCTAAAGCTCTAATCAGGTATGCTAAAATCCAGCCTGGATTTAAGTGCTGAGAGCAAAGAGTTATGTGTTACAGCAGCAAACAGGCAATTTCAAAGCATTGAGGCAGCCCTGCAGCTAAAGACATGACCTTCCATTGTTATTTCATTTATCCTTGAACAAAAGACCTCCATCTTAAGTTGACAATGTACACCCCAGTATGTATTGTTAAGGTATGTGAAGTAAGTAGGGCCTAAGCTGTTTAAAAGTCATATGTCAAAAGATAACTTGGAAACTTTAATCTTTCCTGAACGACAGTTTGCATCAGTTACGGCAGTTGCTTTCCGCCACAATCACTGTTAGTGTTTTGCTTTTCTAAAAAACATATGAGCCATTTTAATTAGATAATTAAACAATTATAAATTAGACTAGATAATCTGGAGCCACCTACGATTGTGATACATGTAGAAATGATTTACAGAAAAAAATAAAAAATTAAAGCTGATTGAAGATTTTAATGCAACAGCTGGAATTCAGCAGGAGGTTGCAAATAAATATGTATTTGGTTATAATGAAAAACCAAAACCAAAGGACACATTTTTCTTACACTGATGTTTCTGTAAATTACATTAGGAAATACTATTCATATGAGTTAATGATTTGGAAATTTAATTTGGTTTATTTCATTTTAACCAGACTCAGATTAACATTGTTACCAATATCAAAGGTGTACGTTTTAAAAGTATGCCATCATTATTTTTTATGTTTCTCCAGTATTAAGTACTCTGCTGGTGAAAAAATAAAACATGTTCGCAGATGGTGCCCATAAAGTATTCAGTAACATTTTACTAAATAATACCTACAAATCAAATTTCCATCACATATCAATTATGACAATATCTGAAACAGGGCACAGCCCATCAACTTGGCCAATCAATGGAAGACACACATGAAAAGAAGGCTGCCTTTCTCAAAAGCACCGCAACACTAAGAACATCGTAAAATCCATCTTACATTCAATCACTAATTTCCGAATGTTTCTCAAACTTCATCCTAAACAAAGTAGCACGTTAACTCCTTCAGATTCTATGCTCTCCATAACGCAATCATTAATACAGTGGAACCTCGGTTCACGACCATAATTTGTTCCAAAACTCTGGACGTAAACCGAGTTGGTCGTGAACCGAAGCAGTTTCCCCCATAGGATTGTATGTAAATACAATTAATCCGTTCCAGACCGTATGAACTGTATGTAAATATGTAAATATATGTAAAGATTAAGCACAAATATAGTTAATTACACCATAGAATGCACAGTGTAATAGTAAACTAATGTAAAAACAT